>NW_025177641.1:0-2115 GCF_004010195.1 Chiloscyllium plagiosum | reverse complement strand
CTGGCAGCAGTAACGAGCTTGAAATAGAATGTAATATCGTATGTTTACATGGTCACATGTAACGTGTCTGTATTGTCGTGTATCAACAATCGAAATCTAAGTGGTTTTAAAATGAAGGCATCATTAGATGTTGATGTTTCGGTTCTGTTTTCAGTGGGGAGACGTGAAGTTGTTGCTCATTTAATAAGATTATGCTATTTTTCGTTATTTTTCAAGAGGGGTCATAAGGTCAGATGTGCAGTAATGTCTGAACTGCCATTTAATAATGGTGACTCGATGCTGCCGAAGTCAAAAATGAAAAATGGCTTTCAGTCTTTTTTAAAACACGTGTGCAATGAAAGGGGAGTAGCTAAATCTCCAAGTTCAGGATGTTTTCTCGTTTTGGGTTAACTTTACCTGTTCCCAAAAGAAACAGCTCCATGCTGATCCTCTCTGTATCTGACTTGTCACTCCGGTGGAATCCTGTGTTTGAATTTACCATTTTAACAAGGGGTGTGGTTGTGGGATGTTTCAGGAAATAGGAACAGCTCTTCGTTAAGTTACATTTTAGTATCAGTTAGTATCAGAACTTTTTTTAAATAGTTCTGTTCCTTTTTTTGTCTGTGAGTAAATAAATTCTGTTTTGATTAAACCCGAGTGGTTTGACCAACTGCTTCGCTCCTGGAATATTCACCTTACATTTGTTGAAAACAACTAGAAAATTAGGTTCAGGGCTCCCTTCTTGCAATGTATTGTGTGGGCTGGCCAGGACCATAACACTGTGTTAATAGTTAATAGCTAATAAGGCCATTAGACCATCATCTCCCCAATCTTTAACACTGGCCATAATCGGGAGAGTCAGTCTCTGATGCCAATCTGTTTGTAAAATGTTTACTTCTCCAAAAACAGGCTGTAAAATAATTCTGCTGATCTCTATGGAGAATGTAGGATAAACAATGGAGTATCTTTGAACAAAACTACGCTATAAATATGAGATAAGGATCTCTGTTTACAACGAGATGTCCCAGAAGACGAGCACAGGTGCAGGACACTTAAATGACGCAGGACGCTTTGCTGAAGACAAGAGAGAGTGTCTGTTTTCTAAACCAAAACATTGCAATGACCATTGTATGGACTGAGGTTTTATTTGAGTTGGAGCTTTGGTGTACCGAATTGGACGGGTTGCGTGAGTCCATGCGAAATAACCAAGTTCATCTGATTGTGTTGGGTATCCAACCTGTGATGTCGTGATTGGAATTTCAGCATACCACGTGGTGGTATGTTGAAAATCACCATTGCTGAGATTGTCGGGATGTTAAAATGCCCTGTCACGTTTTTGTTCATATCATGGAAGCCATCCATTCCTGGACAGTTCACAGTAGAGTGCTTCAGTGAGCTGTACTGTAGATTATCTAGTGTGGATATACAATTCTAGACGTAATCTCAACGATGAAGGCTCCAAAAGCAATGCAAGAATTTTGCAAACCATTTTCGAACTCAGTTCATTGTATTCATGTTTTCAATGATTGCGGGTGTCTTTTTGTTCATGTTATGGTTTTATGGGAATATCCAGCCAGTCAGACTAATCAGTAAAGCAGAAGAAATCAAATACCACCTACGTCAATAAATCATAGAATACACGACCATATCTTTCTCTATGCCTTTTCAAAGTGGCAAGGAATCATTCCAGAATGTAAATTTGTTCGCTGAGCTGATAGGTTTGTTCTCAGACGTTTCCTCGCACCATGCCAGTTAATATCAAAAGTGAGCCTCTGTTGAAGCACTGGTGCTCTGTCCCGTTTACTCTTTACGTTTCTTGGTCTGTTGCGACCGGTGATATCAGTTCCAGTTCATTTTCAGAGTGTTTGGGAAATGGGCCCCCATCGATTTGTTTCTTTTTGGAGTTCTGGTTTGAATACCACACCTCTAGGAATTCCCATGAATGTCGAGGTTAGCCTGTTCCAGGATGTATACACTGTCCCTGTCGAAATGGTGACCCTCATCGTCTCTGTATCAGAATACCAGAAGAATTGCTTGTGTATTTGGTGTCTAGTTGATCCTCGTGGTTCCTTGTGGTTAGTCACCTGCCAGTCGGTTCAATATAGTGTTTGTTGCAGTCCCTGCAGTGCATTTCAT
>NW_025177640.1:0-2115 GCF_004010195.1 Chiloscyllium plagiosum | reverse complement strand
CCTGCAAAGTGAGACAGTATTCCCAGGAATGATGGGTGAATGGGATATTGGTGTGAGTTCAGATGATGGATTTTTGGATGAGCATTTGTTCTGCAGCTTTGTAACTGTGAGTGGGCACAGCAGAGTCTAAGACTCATTGGGCTGCATGAAACAACAATTTATCTCAGTGACATTTTTATTGAGTGTGACAGAGGGATTGGCTGCACGAGGTCGAGCTAGTTTCCTGGAGCTATCCTATAGAACTCACCTTATTACCTACCCACCCGACCCCATGGTGTCCCTCTCATTGAATACCAGCTCGATTCTCCCACCCATCATGGCTGGAGGTACTAAGCATCACCTGTACATCCCTGGTTATACTGTGGTCCCTGGCCCTGGTGCCACCTTGAAAAGGCCAATGGGCACACTTTTGAGCTTTCTCAGTTCCGAGCTGTCCTTGAAAGTTTACCCGAGCATGACAGATAAGAGGCAATTGCACCACGGTGTTTCGACCGGGATATGTGGATGGGATGGTACAGAGGGTACTATTCTCTTCTCAGAGATTGCACACTAGCAGACTCACCGAACATGGTCTGAGGTCACCATCCAGCACAGTGCAGTAACTGTGATCTGAGGAAATGTCCAGCAATACAGGACAAGCATCAATAACCTTCCCCACTCTATCAGGAAACTGGTCACCATATTCTCTCTGCTCCCTCACACTCACTGTATACCTGTTATAGCACCTACCTCAAACAAGGCCAATGCTCTACCACTCTCACTGCTGCATACCGCACCTTCCCCATCTCTCTCTCTCTCTCTCTCTCTCTTGCCTTTGCAATACCCCAACATGGCAATAGAATGTTCGAGAGAATGCCGATTTTGGAATGTTCCAGATAATCTTCCAAATCATTCCCATTTTCAGGAAAATGTCAATACCCAAGGGATAGCAATACATGTTTTTCAATACACAGAAAATTCAAATCCATCATGAGGCCATTCAGCTCTTAAAACGTGCTCTAGCATATAATGAGATCGCGGCTGGTGTGTTGGCTCTCCCAGCTCCATGTTACAGGAACCTTCAGTCATTCAACTCCCTGGGTCTCTGTCACTGAGCAGATGACACTCAGGCACATTTACCCTGGTTTTCTTCAAGCGCCTGTTCGAGGGCATTTCTCATACAGACGGACTCCCCTCACAATATATTCCATCAGCTTTATACTTTTATGTAATGATAAGCACATTTTACACAGAACAATAAAAAATATACACTTATTTTATGGTTATAGATATCCAATTTCAATTAATAATTCTGGTTATTTCGCTTGTCTCATCTTATTGTTTTCAGCCAAAGACAGCTTATAATCACTTGGCTCGTTATAAAATACAATTTTCATCCTTAGCCGTTACCTTGACTGTTATCTGAATTGCACCTTTACTTTGTTATGAAAGTTTCTCTTGACCTTTTTCTTTGACTGTTTCTGTCTGTAGCAGTTACACAGTCTCCCACTTAGTTGGCTGGACAGCTGGTTTGTGATGCAGAGGGAGGCCAACAGTGCAGGTTCAATTCCCCACACTGACAGAGGTTACCAGGAAGGGACACTCTCTCAACCTCACCCCATCTCCCGACGTGTGGTGACCCTCAGGACAACCACCACGCGTGGCCTCTCTCTAATGACAGAGCAGCCCCATGGCCCTTTGATACTTTATTCTATCATTGTTGCATTATAATTTTTTATCTATTTTATTTCGTTTTGCATTAGATTCCTGGATGTTCTGGAACAGTGTAATTTGTACCACTGTCAGAATTTCCCACACACTGCACATTCCTGTCCAATCCTCAATAATCATTGACGTCGTTGTTATATGAACCTTCTGTTTGCACTCAAAAATGTTGAATATCTCTTCCCCCAATGCTCGGCGGGGAAGAGTGTTACAGAGACTCAAAACACTGGGAAAACAAAACGTTAGCTAATCTGTGTGTAAGATTTTATTGTCTCCTTACCTGAGAAAGGATATAATTACATTGGAAGCAGTTGAGAGATGTTTCACTTCACGTATTCCAGGAATGAAGGGTTTATATTATGGCGGCTTTAACAGTTCAGACATGGAATGAGAGCTGATCCTATAGAAACA
>NW_025177639.1:0-2114 GCF_004010195.1 Chiloscyllium plagiosum | reverse complement strand
GGCAGGGTGTTAGTAGAGGGTTGTGTGTGCATTACTGTGTATTTCTGTTTAATGGCAGGAGACATGGTGGTGGTAGAGGGGAATTGTGTGTGTTTGTTTCTGTGTATATCTGATCAATAGCAAGAAACAACTTGCTGGTATAGGGTTGTGTGTGTGTGTTTCTGTGTACAACTGTATACTGGCAGGAGGTGGAGGGTTGTGTCTGTGTGATTCTCTGTATAATCTGTTTAATAGCATGTGACAGGATGGCGATGGATGGTTGCCTGTGTGTGTGTTTCCGTATATATCTGTTGTATTGCAGGAGACAGGGTGTTGGTGGAGGGTTGTGTGTGTATATTGTTGTGTATTTCTGTTTAGTGGCAGAAGAAATGGTGGTAATGGAAGGTTGTATGCGTATTTCTGTGTTTATCTGATCAATGGCAGGTGACAGGGTGATGGTGGAGGGCTGTTTGTGTTTGTTTCAGTATATATCTGCTTAATTGCAGGCGACAGTGTGGTGGTGGAGGGTGGTGTGTGTGTGTTTCTAGGTATATCTGTTCAATATCAGGACACAGGGTGGTCTTGGAGGGTTGTGTGTGTTTTTACGTATGTTTGCTTCATTACAGGAGACGGGGTCATGGAGTCTTGTGTTGGTGGTGTAGTGTTGTGTGTATGTGTGTTTCTGTGTATCCCTGTTTAATAGCAAGAGACAGGATGGTAGTGGAAGGTTGTGTGTGTATTTCTGACTATATCTGTTGAATTGCAGGAGACAAGGTGAAGTGGAGTGTTGTGTGTATGTGTGTTTCTGTGTATCCCTGTTTAATAGCAAGAGACAGGATGGTAGTGGAAGGTTGTGTGTGTATTTCTGACTATATCTGTTGAATTGCAGGAGACAAGGTGAAGTGGAGTGTTGTGTGTATGTGTGTTTCTGTGTATCCCTGTTTAATAGCAAGAGACAGGATGGTAGTGGAAGGTTGTGTGTGTATTTCTGACTATATCTGTTGAATTGCAGGAGACAAGGTGAAGTGGAGTGTTGTGTATATGTGTGTTTCTGTATATATCTGTTTAATGTCAGCAGATAGAGTGGTGGTCGAGGGTTGTGTGTCTGTGTGTGTTTCTGTCTATGTCTGTTTAATGTCAGCAGACAGGGTGGTGGTCGAGGATTGTGTGTGTTTTCTGTGGCTATCTGTTTACTGGCAGGAGACAGGGTGTAGATAGAGGGTTGTGTGTGTGTTTCTGTATATATCTATTGAATTGCAGGAGACAGGGCAGTAGTGGAGAGTTGTGTGTGTGTTTCTGTGTACATCTGATCAATGGCAGAAAATAACTTGGTGGTGTAGTGTTGTGTGTATGTGTGTTTCTGTGTATCCCTGTTTAATAGCAAGAGACAGGATGGTAGTGGAAGGTTGTGTGTGTATTTCTGACTATATCTGTTGAATTGCAGGAGACAAGGTGAAGTGGAGTGTTGTGTATATGTGTGTTTCTGTATATATCTGTTTAATGTCAGCAGATAGAGTGGTGGTCGAGGGTTGTGTGTCTGTGTGTGTTTCTGTCTATGTCTGTTTAATGTCAGCAGACAGGGTGGTGGTCGAGGATTGTGTGTGTTTTCTGTGGCTATCTGTTTACTGGCAGGAGACAGGGTGTAGATAGAGGGTTGTGTGTGTGTTTCTGTATATATCTATTGAATTGCAGGAGACAGGGCAGTAGTGGAGAGTTGTGTGTGTGTTTCTGTGTACATCTGATCAATGGCAGAAAATAACTTGGTGGTGTAGTATTGTGTGTATGTGTGTTTCTGTGTATCCCTGTTTAATAGCAAGATACAGGATGGTAGTGGAAGGTTGTGTGTGTATTTCTGACTATATCTGTTGAATTGCAGGAGACAAGGTGAAGTGGAGTGTTGTGTATATGTGTGTTTCTGTATATATCTATTGAATTGCAGGAGAGAGAGTGTTGGTGAAGGGTTGTGTGTGTGTGTAATGCTGTATATTTCTGTTTTAATAGTAGGAGACAGGGTGGTAGTGGTAAATTGTGTGTATGTTTCTGTGTATATCTGTTCAATGGCAGAACACAGGGTGGTCTTGGAGGGTTGTTTGTGTGTTTCTACGTATATTTGCTGAATGACAGGAGGCAGGGTG
>NW_025177638.1:0-2114 GCF_004010195.1 Chiloscyllium plagiosum | reverse complement strand
TGTTAATGGCGTGTACTGAGAATGGAGGGTTACTGTCCAGTTAATGGAGTGCTTTGAGACTGTAGGGCTACAGTCCTCTTAACGGAGTGCAGTGAGACTGTAGTGTTACAGTCCTGTTAATGGAGTGCACTGCGCCTGTAGTGTTACAGACCTGCTAATGGAGTGCACTGACACCGTAGAGCCACACTCCTGTTAACAGAGTGCACTGAGACTGTGGGGTTACTGACTGTTAACGGAGTGTACTGAGACTGTAGTGTTACAGTCCTGTTAACGGAGTGCACTGACGCAGTTTTGTTAGAGTCCTGTTAAACGAGTGCACTGAGACTGTAGTGTTACAGTCCTGTTAACAGACTGCATTGAGATGTTTTGTTACAGTCCTGTCAACGGAGTGCACTGAGACTGTAGGGTTACTGTCCTGGTAACGGACTGCACTGAGACTGTAGCGTTACTGTCCTATTAACGGAGTGCGCTGAGACTCTAGGGTTACAGTCCGGTTAACGGAGTGCACTGAGACTGTAGTGTTACAGTCCTGTTAGCAGAGTGCACTGAGACTGTAGGGTTACTGTCCTGGTAACGGAGTGCACTGAGACTGTAGCGTTACTGTCCTATTAACGGAGTGCACTGAGACTGTAGGGTTTCAGTCGTGTTAATGGAGTGCACTGAGCCTGTCATGTTACAGGATTAGTGGTGCTGGAAGAGCACAGCAGTTCAGGCAGCATTCGCAGTCATTGTTTTTACCCTGTAGTGTAACAGTCCTGTTAACGGAGTGTACTGAGACTGTAGAGCTACAGTCCTGTTTACAGATGGCACTGAGACTGTTTTGTTACAGTCCTGTTAACGGCATGCACTGAAACTGTAGGGTTACAGTCCGGTTAACAGAGTGCACTGAGATTGTAGTGTTACAGTCCTGTTAACGGAGTGCACTGAGACTGTAGGATTACAGTCCTGTTAATGGAGTGCACAGAGACTGTGGGGTTACAGTCCTGTTAATGGAGTACACTGAGACTGTAGTGTTTCAGTCCTGTTAAGGGAGTGCACTGAGACTGTTGTGTTACAGTCCTGTTAACAGAGTGCACTGAGACTGTAGGGTTACAGTCCTGTTAACAGAGTGCACTGAGACTGCTTTGTTACAGTCCTGTTAAACGAGTGCACTGAGACTGTAGTGTTACAGTCCTGTTAATGGAGTGCACTGAGACTGCTCCTGTTACAGTCCTGTTAACAGAGTGCACTGAGACTGTAGGGTTACTGTCCTGTTAACGGAGTGCACTGAGACTGCTTTGTTACAGTCCGGTTAACGGAGTGCACTGAGACTGTCCTGTTACAGTCCTGTTAACAGAGTGCACTGAGACTGTAGGGTTACTGTCCTGGTAACGGAGTGCACTGATACTGTAGCGTTACTGTCCTGTTACCGGAGTGCACTGAGACTGTAGGGTTACAGTCCTGTTAACGGAGTGCACTGAGTCTGTAGGGTTACATTCCTGTTAATGGAGTGCACTGAGCCTGTCGTGTTACAAGATTAGTGGTGCTGGAAGAGCACAGCAGTTCAGGCAGCATCCGCAGTCATTGTTTTTACCCTGTAGTGTAACAGTCCTGTTAACGGAGTGCACTGAAACTGTAGGGCTACAGTCCTGTTTACAGATGGCACTGAGACTGTTTTGTTACAGTCCTGTTAACGGCATGCACTGAGACTGTAGGGTTACAGTCCGGTTAACAGAGTGCACTGAGACTGTAGTGTTACAGTCCTGTTAACGGAGTGCACTGAGACTATAGGGTTACAGTCCTGTTAAGGGAGTGCACTGAGACTGTTGTGTTACAGTCCTGCTAATGGAGTGCACTGACACCGTAGGGCTACAGTCCTGTTAACAGAGTGCACTGAGACTGTGGGGTTACTGTCCTGTTAACGGAGTGCACTGAGACTGTAGTGTTTCAGTCCTGTTAACGGAGTGCACTGAGACTGTTTTGTTACAGTTCTGTTAATGGAGTGCACTGAGACTGTAGGGTTACAGTCCTGTTAATGGAGTGCACTGAGACTGTGGGGTTACTGTGCTGTTAATGGAGTGCACTGACACTGTGGGGTTACGGTCCTGTTAATGGAGTGCACTGACACCGTAGGG
>NW_025177637.1:0-2114 GCF_004010195.1 Chiloscyllium plagiosum | reverse complement strand
ACCTGTAAGTATTAATTTTGAGCCAGTTTTGGGGTGGATTTTAATTTTAAGAATTGGAGATGTGTTATTTGTCTTGAAGCATTGATGTGATTGTTTGATGAATAATCCCAGAGCATATTAAATTCCCATATTTTAACATAATTGTTGGATTGTAATTGTTTCCGTCACAAATGTCAAAATACAACTCCACTTTATTTGGGCACATTTTGCACGTCACATTTTCAGAAATTATCCTGAGTGTTCCCCTTGACCAAGGACACTTTCCCAAAAGACTGTTGTGAGGAATATCTTGATAAATTGTTAATATATTTGTGGGTGATAAAATCAAGCTGTGGGGGATATTCTTAAAATTTCTGGTGTCTCAGTATTTTCTACCTTGCCCATCAATTCTCAAAATAAGTGTAAGTACGCCTGATTATTTCTCAAGGGTTTAGTGACTATTTCCACTGTGTAATGACTGAATTTAGAACTGAAGGATTGCTATTGAAATTCAAACCTTTTCCTCCTGTACTCTTCTGTCCTTCCCTAAAAGGGAGGCAGTGTTTTTAAAGAGGATCTTTTAAACTAAGTTTTGAATCATCTCTGGCTTTTTCAGTTCGCACGCAATTTTTCCAGCGTAGTGTTCTGAAGCAAAGTCCTGAGACTGAATGATCATCTGATTAGAAGAACAGAAGGGTTTATGGTTTGCACATATTAACATTGATTGGACAAGGAGCTCTTTCATAAAAGTGCTTGACAAGTTCTCATGCTATCCATTCCTTTCAATATCGGAAATCACTGAAATAAGTGCTTGGATCACTTTAGTTTGACACAGCAACATCCTGACTAAACTGACACGTGCTCTTCTGATTTGTAAATATTTGTGTTTCCCTGTAAAGTGCAGGAATAAAAAGGGGTGCAGCAGTCAACTGAAGGTGATCTGATTTTGGAAAGCTGAAGCTCAGAACATTCAGTCTGAAATTGTTCATTCCCCTCAGTACACAACAGTTAGAAGATAAAGAGAGTCTCCATACTTATACTGTGAGCCAGGAAAGATTTGAACAGTCTATATCAGTTTCTTAAAATGGCCATTACTTTCTCTATGGTTACTTGTAACAAGCCATATGTTTTTGATTGCATAGTTTGAAGAATATTCACTGTTTTCATCACAATGTATCTGATCCTGAACTGTCCAAAAGTATTCTTTTCAATTCAATAACTGTATTCTTCTCATCCTCCACACTCCATGATAGTCCATGATATCTCCCTTTGTGAGCCGAATGGAATATTGATTCCACCTGATGGATAAGTGTGATGTGTTCTTTTCATACTAAGTTTATATTTCAAGCTCAGGGAAACAACTTGTGATACTTTGAAATTTTGTGAAGATGATTATTTTCACCACCTTGATTAAGGCCAAAAACTTTTAAAACTTAAAAAGGAGTATAAAGCATTTGTTCTGACTCCATCAAGTAAATTTTGTATTGAGTTTGAGTACTCAGTCTAATAAAATATACTGTTTAATGTTCTGGATCTCACTCCATGTGGAAACCTTGACTTTCATTACATGGCTGAGAATAAATTGGAAATGAATTCCAGCCTGTGTCTGACACGTCAGACATGCTCTGAGATATAAAAAGATGATTCTCGTTTGTTTGTCTCCCGTTTTCATGCTTTTATTTCACAGTTTATTAAAACCATATATTGTTCATTAATGTTTTGAAATGAATTCCATCATTTTTGTTCCTGACCTTCAGTATCTAGATTGACCAACAGTTTGTGTACTTTGCAACAGGGCAGCCCAGTGCTAGAGCCCCAGTCCCTAAAAGATGTGCCCCGAAACATCCAAGGGGAAATTAACTTTGCTTTCGCTCAAGATGCTGTCGAGATTTAGACACTGGTTCATGGAGTGGCTGAGGAGCTGTGCAAATGGCAGGAACTTGGCCATGATCTGGGGGATTTGCAAATACCCCCAGACTTTGGGAATTATAAATGGAAGAATGACGAGAGTGAGAGCAGAAGAGCTTCTTGTGAGGTGAGACCCAGATTTTGCATTTGAAAATAAAATTATTTTTTCTTAGTTAAGCAAGAAAGGTATGCGTGAAGAGTGCTCCACAGCAGCTCTGATTGATGAT
>NW_025177636.1:0-2114 GCF_004010195.1 Chiloscyllium plagiosum | reverse complement strand
CACAGTTTCCTCGAAAAAGAATTAAAATAGTCAACATGTTCGCTGTCAGAGAAACAGAAATTATCGTTAATATGGCAATGCATTGTTGAAACAGAGGTGAAAGCTTTTGAACACATTCTGAGTGATTTAAAAAATCCAAAATTCACCCAAACATTTAATACACTGGTCCAGTCATCAATAAATGTGGTATTGTTAGACTCTCTAAAGATCAGCAAATATATTTTCAGACTTACCTGGAAGACTAACAGCTGCGAGAAGTGGATAGTAAATCTCTTTCAACAGCAAAATCGGTGGTTTCGTCATTTCTGAGAATGAATGTCTTCTGCAGAGGCTGGTGTGTGGCCAAGGTATGGAAAGGCAATGTGTATTTAAACATGCATCAGACCTCAAGAGAGTTAATTACCTCAAATCATCACTGACATTACTCACAATCACCTTGGCAATGAAAACAAAGTTTTCTTTTGAATAATGTCTCAAATAAAAAATGAATTGAACCTGGCACTGTTAACTCCACTTCCTTGCCTTTCTCCATTCATTGGATTCTGATGTCATGTGGATTACCTGATGTCTGAATTTAGACAGTTTTCCTTTGAATGGCATCATCCTGCCTCATTAATTGGTATCTAAGTTTCTGTCATTAATCCCTTCATCGATTATACCCTTATCTGGCTAATTGCCAATTGTTCCATCCTTAATGCATATAGCGGCTCATCACAGCCGAACCATTCCCCAGTTTCTGAAAACACATACTCAGTCACGTTTAATGGACAAGTGAATTCTGAACAATTGATTACTCTCTTGGAGGTTCACTCATTTACACATCCTTTTCAATAAAACCAGTAATTTTCCTTCTTACCTTTAAGAGTGTCACCAGCCGAGCCAGTAACATATTCTATTCAAGCTGGAAACCAAACAGTTCATGTACGAGCCTTGGTATGAACACCGAGCACTGAATGAATCTGATTGTTTCTCTTACAAAACACAAGGCAGCTTGTACTATTTTCAAAGAAGATACTAATGTTAAAGAATAGAGAAGAGGAATTGAGCATTAACACATCACGAAAGAAATTGTGTCAGAGGAATTTATTGAGCTATATATCTCCTGGTCCTTATCAATTGCACGCTGGGATCAGAAAAGATGCAGCGACAGATGCAGTAGATGAATTGGTTTTAATTTTCCAAAAAACACAATGAATTTGGGAAGAGTAGCAGAGGATTCTAAAACGGCCAACGTGTAATACTTTTTGTTAACAAAAAGGGAACGTGGTCAATTTTTTTTTTAACTATGAACCAATCAGCTGAACATCTCTGGTTGAAATTTAAAAAGTAGCAGACTCAACTGTTCAGTAACCGAATACCAGTCCACTTGGAAAATCACAGATTAATCTAGCAGAACCGGCATGGCTCCAAAATAGGAAAACAGTTGCTGAGAAATTCCTTCGGACCTTTTCGAGTAGATCTGAGCCATAATCGAAAGAAAGAGAAGCAGTCAAAGCAGAGTGATCTACAAGAAGGCGTTTCACAAGGAACCGTGCAAAAGGAGGTCCATGGTATTAGAGTCCATGGTATTAGAGGTTGCACGTCAGCATAGTTTCAGAATTTAGCATTTGGCAGGAAATAGCAAATACTGTTCAGGAGTTACTTTTACAAATGACGATCTGAATCGTTGGGGGTTCAACAAGGGTCAGTCCTGGTTCCACAAATGTTTTATGACCTTGATTAATGATTTGCAGAAAGGAAGGAAATGCACCTTTTTGCCAAATTTTCAGACAACACAACCACAGATGACAAGGTAAATCCGAAAAGGTGTACAACCAATCGACGGTGAGGTGCTGATCAATTAAGTAAGTGGGCAAAGAAAATGCCCAACATAATAAAACGCGAAAGCAATGAGAGGTTCTTCCTGTTGAAAGGGAGAGGAAGAAAACGCAGCATTATTTCAATGAAAATAACGGGAAAAGGCTGCAGCACATAAATGCTTGTGGGTACTTCTGCATGAAACAGAGAATCGCAGAGGGAGGTGCAAGGGGTAATCAGGAAAACTAATTGAATTTTTGCCCAAATTTCAAAGGGTTTGGATGAAAAGAATGCATAATAGTTATTGCAAAGTTTTG
>NW_025177635.1:0-2114 GCF_004010195.1 Chiloscyllium plagiosum | reverse complement strand
TGATTCACATCTGGGTAGTGGGCACTGATTCACTTCCAGGCAATGTGCACTGATTCACATCTGGGTAGTGGGCACAGATTCACATCCAGGTAGTGGGCACTGATTCACATCCGGGTAGTGGGCACTGATTCACATCCGGGTAGTGGGCACTGATTCACATCCAGGCAGTGGGCACTGATTCACATCCAGGTAGTGGACACTGATTCACATCCAGGTAGTGGGCACTGATTCACATCCGGGTAGTGGGCACTGATTCACATCCGGGTAGTGGGTGCTGATTAACATCCGGGTCGTGGGCACTGATTCACATCCGGGTCGTGGACACTGATTCACATCCGGGTTGTGTGGGCACTGATTCACATCCGGGTTGTGGGCACTGATTCACGTCCGGGTCGTGGGCACTGATTCACATCCAGGTAGTGGGCACTGATTCACATCCGGGTAGTGGACACCGATTCACATCCAGGCAGTGGACACTGATTCACATCCAGGCAGTGGGCACTGATTCACATCCAGGCATTGGGCACTGATTCACATCCAGGCATTGGGCACTGATTCACATCTGCGCAGTGGGCACTGATTCACATCTGGGTAGTGGGCACTGATTCACATCCAGATAGTGGGCACTGATTCACATCCGGGTAGTGGTCACTGATTCACATCCAGGTAGTGGACACTGATTCACATCCAGGCAGTGGGCACTGATTAACATCCGGGTTGTGGGCACTGATTCACATCCAGGCAGTGGGCACTGATTCACATCCAGGTAGTGGACACTGATTCACATCCAGGTAGTGGGCACTGATTCACATCCAGGCAGTGGGCACTGATTCACATCCAGGCAGTGGACACTGATTCACATCCAGATAGTGGGCACTGATTCACATCCAGATAGTGGACACTGATTCACATCCAGATAGTGGGCACTGATTCACATCCGTGCAGTGGGCACTGATTAACATCCAGAAAGTGGGCACTGATTCACATCCAGGTAGTGGACACTGATTCACAACCAGGCAGTGGGCACTGATTCACATCCGGGCAGTGGACACTGATTAACTTCCAGGCAGTGGGCACTGATTCAACATCCGGGTCGTGGGCACTGATTCAACATCCGGGTCGTGGGCACTGATTAACATCCGTGTCGTGGGCTCTGATTCACATCCGGGTCGCGGGCACTGGTTCACATTCAGGTAGTGGACACTGATTCACATCCAGGTAGTGGACTTTGATTCACATCCTGGCAGTGGGCACTGATTCAACATCCGGGTCGTGGACACTTATTCACATCCTGGCAGTGGGCACTGATTCAACATCCGGGTCGTGGGCACTGATTAACATCCGGGCAGCGGGCACTGGTTCACATCCAGGTAGTGGGCACTGATTCACATCCAGGTAGTGGGCACTGATTAACATCCAGGTAGTGGGCACTGATTAACATCCAGGTAGTGGTCACTGATTCACATCCAGGCAGTGGGCACTGATTCACATCCAGGTAGTTGGCACTGATTCACATCCAGGTAGTGGGCACTGATTCACATCGAGGTAGTGGGCACTGATTAACATCGAGGCAGTGGGCACTGATTCACATCCGGGTAGTTGGCACTGATTCACATCCAGGTAGTGGGCACTGATTCACATCCGGGTAGTTGGCACTGATTCACATCCAGGTCATGGGCACTGATTCACATCCAGGTAGTGGGCACTGGTTCACATCCAGGTAGTGGGCATTGATTCACATCCAGGTCATGGGCACTGATTCACATCCGGGTAGTGGGCATTGATTCACATCCAGGCAGTGGACACTGATTCACATCCAGGTAGTGGGCACTGATTCACATCCAGCTGGTGGGCACTGATTCACATCCGGGCAGTGGGCACTGATTCACATCCAGATAGTGGGCACTGATTCACATCCAGGCTGTGGACGCTGATTCACATCCAGGCAGTGGACGCTGATTCACATCCAGGCAGTGGGCACTGATTCACAGCCGGGCAGTGGGCACTGATTCACAGCCGGGCAGTGGGCACTGATTCACATCCGGGCAGTGGGCACTGATTCACATCCAGATAGTGGGCATTGGTTCACATCCGGGTAGTGGGCACTGGTTCAC
>NW_025177634.1:0-2114 GCF_004010195.1 Chiloscyllium plagiosum | reverse complement strand
CTCTGTCAGTGACAGGAATTAATTCTCAGTTAGCGACAGGAATTGAATCTCAGTCAGTGACAGGCATTGACCCTCAGACAGTGACAGGGATTGACAATCAGTCAGTGACAGGGATTGAATCTCGTTCAGTGACAGGGATTGAATCTCAGTCAGTGACAGGGATTGAATCTCAGTCAGTGATAGGGATTGAAACACAGTCAGCTTCAGGGACTGAATGTCAGTCAGTGACTGGAATTGAATCTCAGTCTGTGACAGCAATTAAATCTCAGTCAGTCACAGGAATTGAATCTCAGTCAGTGACAGTGATTGAATCTCATTCAGTGTCAGGGTTTGAATCTCATTCAGTTACAGGGATTGAATCTCAGTCAGCGACAGGAATTGAATCTCAGTCAGTAACAGGGATTGAATCTCATTCAGTGACAGGCATTGAATCTCAGTCTGTGACAGGAATTTAATTTCAGTCAGTGACAAGGAATGAATCTCAGTCAGTGACAGGAATTGAATATCAGTCAGTGACAGGGATTGAACATCAGTCAGTGATAGGCATTGAATCTCAGTCAGTGACAGGTACTGAATCTCAATCAGTGACCGGCATTGAATCTCAGTCAGTGACCCGGATGGAGATTCAGTCAGGGACAGGAATTGATTCTCAGTCAGTGACAGGGATTGACCCTCAGTCAGTGACAGGGGTTGACAATCATTCAGTGACAAAGATTGACCCTCAGACAGTGACAGGGATTGACAATCAGACAGTGAGAGGGATGGAATCTCATTCAGTGACAGGGATTGAATCTCAGTCAGTGACAGGAATTGAATCTCAGTCAGTGACAGGAATTGAATCTCATTCAGTGACAGGGATTAAATCGCAGTCAGTGACAGCAATTGAATCTCAGTCAGTGACAAGGATTAAACCACAGTCAGTTACAGGGATTGAATCTCAGTCAGTGACAGGAATTGAATCTCAGTCAGTGACAGGGATTGAACCACAGTCAGTTACAAGGACTGTACCACAGTCAGTTACAGGGACTGAATCTCAGTCTGTGACAGCAATTAAATCTCAGTCAGTGACAGGAATTCAATCTCAGTCAGTGACAGGCATTGAATCTCAATAAATGACAGGGGTTGAACCTCAGACAGTGACAGGAATTGAATCTCAGTCATTGACAGGGATTGAATCTCAGTCAGTGACAGGAGTTCAAACTCTGTCAATGACAGAAAATGGATCTCAGTCAGTGACAGGCATTGAATCTCAGTCAGTGACAGGTATTGAACC
Organism: Chiloscyllium plagiosum; assembly: GCF_004010195.1. Classification (NCBI taxonomy): domain Eukaryota; kingdom Metazoa; phylum Chordata; class Chondrichthyes; order Orectolobiformes; family Hemiscylliidae; genus Chiloscyllium; species Chiloscyllium plagiosum. The sequence goes on along the minus strand of NW_025177634.1, from coordinate 841 downwards.
ACAGTCAGTTAAAGGAATTGAATCTCATTCAGTATCAGGGATTGAATCTCAGTCAGTGACAGGAGTTCAAACTCTGTCAATGACAGAAAATGGATCTCAGTCAGTGACAGGGATTGAATCTCAGTCAGTGACAGGGATTGAAAATCAGTCAGTGACAGAGATTGAATCACATTCAGTGTCAGGGATTGAATCTCAGTCAGTGACAGGGATTGAATCGGAGTCTGTGACAGACATTTAAACTCTGTCAGTAAAAGTGATTGACCCTCAGACAGTGACTAGGATTTAATCTCAGTCAGTGAGAGAGATTGAATCTCAGTCCGTGACAGGGATTGAATCTCAGTCATTGACAGTGATTGACTCTCAGTCAGTGACAGGGATTGATTCTCAGTCAGTGACAGTGATTGACCCTCAGTCAGTGACAGGGATTGAATCTCAGCCAGTGACAGGAATTGAATCTCAGTCTGTGACAGGCATTGAATCTCAATCAGTGACCGGAATGCAGATTCAGTCAGGGCCAGGGGTTGAATCTCAGTCAGTAACAGGGATTGAATCTCATTCAGTAACAGGGATTGAATCTCACTCAGTGACAGGCTGGGATCGAATCTCAGTCAGTGACAGGGATTGAATCTCAGTCAGTGACAGGAATTCAATTTCAGTTAGTGACAGGAATTAAATCTCACTCAGTGACAGGCATTGAATCTCAGTCAGTGACAGGGATTGAACCACAGTCAGACACAGGCATTGAATCTCAGTCAGTGACAGGGATTGAAAATCAGTCTGTGACAGGAATTGAATCTCTGCCAGTGACGGATTGAATCTCAGTCAGTGACAGGCTTTGAAT
>NW_025177633.1:0-2114 GCF_004010195.1 Chiloscyllium plagiosum | reverse complement strand
TCTTAAAGTTCAAACCAAAATCACTTCTCACAGTCATGAAATCCAGTATCCCATATGCCTTCTTAACTGTCCTATTCACGTGTTAATGAAGTACACGTCAGGGGTAAATTATTCATCGATTTTAGATTTATACATTGAGTGGAACACTGCAGGTGTTTAACTTCAAACTCTAGTTCCAATTCAGCGTCAGTATAATCGCTTTTTATCTGCTCTCAAATAAGCACCGAATCAATGCCCTCCACCTGACCCTTCTTAACGTTGATTTTCTTTAGTTTGCAGATTCCAACCCTCTGTTTCAATAATTTATTAAAATCTACTTCTGGTACATGGGCATCGCTGGCTGGCCAGCATTTGGTTCTCCTTGAGAATGTGGTGATGAGCTGCCTTCTTGAACCGTTGCAGTCCACATCCTGTACGGTGACCCACAACGTCTTGAGGGAAGGAATTCCAGGATTTGGACCAGTGACACGGAAGGAACATTTCCAAGTGAAGATGGTGAGTGGCTTGGAGGGGTACTTGCAAGAGGTTGTGTTCCCATGTATCTGTTTTCCTGGTCCTTCTAGATGGAAGTGGTTGTTAGTTTGAAAGGCAATTTGTCAGGTGCTTTGTTAAATTTTTGCAGTGCATCTTGTAGATACTACACACTACTGCTTCTGAACAGTGGGTATGGTACCAATCAAGCAGGCAACATTGACCTGGATGGTATGAAGCGTTTCAAATACAACCCCATCCAAGCTAGTGGGGAGTATTCCATTACACTGCTGACGAGTGGCTTGTAGAAGTTGGGACACGTTTTGGAGAGTCAGGAGGTGAGTTACTCACTACAGTATTTCTGGCCTCTGACCTGCTCTTGTAGCCACTGTGTATATATGGTTCATCTAGTTGAGTTTCTGTTCAATGGCAAACCCCAAGGATGTTGATCGTGGGGTATTTAGTGACAGTAACATTGTTGATATCACAGGTCAGTGGTCAGATTATCTCTTTTGGGGATGAGTCATTCTGTGACATTTGCATGGCATTCATGTTACTTGCCACTCATCAGCCCATTGGATATGGTTAAGATCTTGTAGCATTTCAAACTGAACTGCTTCAGTTTGTGGGGAGTTGTTTATAGTGCTGAACAGCTGCAATTATTGCGACATCTCCACTTCTGAACTTATGATGGAGGAAGGTCATTGATGAAGATGGTTCGGCCTATGAACTCCTGCAGAGTTGTCCTGAAGTCGAGGTGACTGACCTCCACAAACCATAGCCATCTTTCCATGTGCTAGGTATAACTTAACAATTAAGACATACAAAACTAATTGAAGGAATAGGTATGAGACAACCCTCTTCAGGGTGTCTCCAGTGCAGGTTTTTCTGATCTAGAAACAATCTGATAAATGTTGACATTCATCAGCCTTTTGATCTTGGCAGTTTCCTTTCTCTCCAACATTTGTTTAACGTTAGCAAGTTGAATTCTTCTGCATTTTTCAGGAAAATGTTTTACAGAAGGTAACATTCTTAAACTGTCTATAGTCCACCAGTTGGAGAGAATTTCTCTGAAAAGGTTTGTCAAATGCCCTGCTTCCAGAAGACCCAGTGTTCCCAAAGTTGAAGTACTTTTTACAGCCCCTTTATATTTTCCAGAATTCCCATGATAGGAGACATGTGCCACTTGTACCCACCACAAATCTCCTGAAACTGGGTGCAGTACAAAAGTCCAGCAGGAAGATTATCAGTAAAATGGTCTGGTTTCAATCATAGAATAATAGACATCGAGAGACACACTGCACAGAAACAGATCCTTTGGTTCAACTCATCCATGCTGACCAGATGTCCCAAGCTGACCCAGTCCCAAGTTCCAGCCTTTGGCCCATATCCCTCCCAGATGCCTTTTAAATATTGTAATTGTACCCATCTCCACCACTTCCCTGGCAGCTTGTTCCACACACACACACCATCCTCTGCATAAAAAAATTGTCCTTGAGGTCACTTATTCCCTTCTTGCTACCACAGCACCTCCTCTCTGTTCCCCACCACCCTCAGCACCCCCTGTCCATCCACAGCGCCTTCTGTCCATTCCCACCCTGCTACCCACAACGCCCCATGTCCATTTCCCTCTCCCCACCCAT
>NW_025177632.1:0-2114 GCF_004010195.1 Chiloscyllium plagiosum | reverse complement strand
CTTCTACAATGAAGAGTTAATGCCATTTTATTTTTTACACATTACAACATAGACCAAACATTATTGTTTTTCAGTGAAAACTTAATGAAGTTAACAATAATTAATTTAACCGATTACAAAGTTAACTATTACACAATTCAGTAACTGTATTAATTGGCTGATTCATGTTCAGGTCAGTGAACACACCATCTTGTAGTCAGCAAAGCTGTGGAAAATAATTTTGAAAAAAGCCTGATTTCAGGCACTGAGCAAATGGGCACCACCACTGCCTCCAAAACGCTGTTCATCTCTAAAGTCAGTCCAGAGAGCTTCGAAACTGGAGCTGGACTGTTGCTCACACAATCCCTTTCGATGGAAATTTAGATACATACCGGTTCAACAGGGACATATTTGGCCCAGACTGGCCAATGCACAAGTACAGGGCTTTGTGCTGGCCCAAACATATTTCAACATCTGTATTAAAGGCCTGAGAACAAGCATGCCTTGCAAGTTTACCTCTTCTGGTTTACCACCAAAAATGCGCAACTCTGCACCTTGGACCCGATTTTGAATGAAGGGACCATAAATAGGAAAGATTCCTGCAGGACATAGCACCTTACATTGAATTTCTCATAGACCATGTTCAGTGAATGTCAACTCAACAACTTCAGTACCCAAACAGTGTTATGCAGCTGCATTGATGGACATTTTTTATCCAGCCCAATGTCTTTGCGCATGACTTGGGATATAATTTTTTATGTACATGTTTGCAGCATTATTCTGAACATTAACAGCGAACACATTTTTAACTGAAGATACTTCGTGCTTTGTTAATAGGCACCCTTCGATTACTCAATAAGCACCAAATTCGCCCATTTATTCAGTTTTCTTTCAAGACAACATGCTGACAATTTTAAACAAATCACAGTTAGAGGCTTTGAAATGACGACTTTCGTTACCGTACCTAAAAACAAGTAATTAAGAGTTGCCAGGATTTTCTAAATATGCAATCATTTTCATTTGTACTAATACTGTGTGCGAAAATGCACAGCAAGACTTTTCATTCCAACAATCTCACTGTGTATCTAAACATTCTACAGTCAGATATCAGTACATTTTCAATTGTTTTTGTGTATCCTACTGTTCAGTAATGTGTTTACCGAATGGCAGTGTTTGTGTGCTGCTAGCTATGTAATAGATACCACTGAAAGACTGACTGATTTTTTCTCAAAGAGCATATCCCTCCAGCTGTTCACAACAAAGAAGGTATTGCATCGACTCAACCAGCCTGCACTCAAAAAAAAACCAAACTCAGTGTCCAGCAATGGGCATGTTGGACAATATTTTTCATTCTAATTTATTCCTGGCAAGTGATTGGACCAGTATTAATTTCCCGTCCCTTGCTGCCCTTGAGAAGGTGGAAATGAGCTGCCACATTAACCCGCTCCATTCCACGTATTGTCGGTGAACTGACAATACCATGAGGGAGGGTACCTGAAACTGTGACTCTAAAGGAATCGTAATGCATTTACAAATCAAGTAGTGTGTGGCTTGGAATGGGAAGTGAACATAATGGTGGTCTCATACATCTGTTGCTCTTTTCCTTTTTTTAGATTAGATTACTTACAGTGTGGAAACAGGCCTTTCGGCCCAACAAGTCCACACCGCCCCGCCGAAGCGCAACCCACCCATACCCCTACATTTACCCCTTATCTAACACTACGGGCAATTTAGCATGTCCGATTCACCTGACCTGCACATCTTTGGACTGTGGGAGGAAACCCAAGCAGACACGGGGACAATGTGTAAACTCCACACAGTCAGTCGCCTGAGTCGGGAATTGAACCCGGGTCTCTGGCGCTGTGAGGCAGCAGTGCTAACCACTGTGCCACCGTGCCACATCTGTTCGTGATTCCAGAGGCAACATTTTTGTGACGAGATTTGGTAAATTTCTGAAGATCACCGTGCAGATGGCAGGCATTGCTGCTCCTGAATGTCATTGCATGAGGGGTGAAGCTGCATTCAGCCAGACAAATGGATGGTTTTGGTGCTAGAAAAGAACAGCCGGTAAGGCACCGTCCGAGGAGCAAGACATTTGACCGTTGGGGCACAACTCGTTCAGCAGGAATAATTAT
>NW_025177631.1:0-2114 GCF_004010195.1 Chiloscyllium plagiosum | reverse complement strand
GGTGGGTTCGCTTCGGCGGGTCAGTGTTGACTTGTTGGGCCGAAGGGCCTGTTTCCACACTGAAATGTAATGTAATCTAATCTAATCTAATCTACACACGAGGCAGACACACACACACTCAGACGTACACATAGAGGCAGACGCACACACACACACACAGACGTACACAGTCATACACGAACGAACACACAGACGTACGCACACACACAGATGTACACATACACACACATGGAGGCAGACACACACATACACACAGTCATACACACACGCACACACAGAGGCAGACACACACACAGTCATACACACACACAGATGCACACACAGCCATGCACACAGACACAGACACAGACACACACACATGGGGACACCACCCACTAGGTATACGGCAGGTACTCATGCGATTCAGCCAATGTTGTCTATCTCATACACTGCAGGTAAGGATGCCTCGAGGCATGGTACATTGGGGAAACCGAGCAAAGGCTACAACAACGGATGAATGGGCCCCGCACAACAATCAACAGACAGGAGGGTTCCCTCCCAGTCGGAAAACACTTCAGTGGTCCGGGACATTCGATCTCGGACCTTCGGGTGACCATCCTCCAAGGCGGTGGCACAGTGGTTAGCACAGCTGCCTCAGGTGCCAGGGACCCGGGTTCAGTTCCAGCCTCGGGTGACTGTCTGTGTGGAGTTTGCACATTCTCCCCGTGTCTGTGTGGGTTTCCTCCCACAGTCCAACAATGTGCAGGTTAGATGAATTGGCCATGTTAAATTGCCAATAGTGTTCAGGGATGTGCAAGTGAGATGTGCTTTCAGGAGTAAATGCAGAGTAATAGGGGTAGTGGAATGGGTCTGGGAGAGATACTCTTTGGAGGGTTGGGGTTCGGCTAAATGGCCTGTTTCCACATTGGAGGAAATCTATGATGTATATAAATGCCGGATGGAATTTGTATCTGCAGATATGTTCTATTTTGCTCAAAAAATGCCGAACCTGGAAGCAGTCACTGCAGGGAGTGAATCGATATAATATTTGGATATACATTGCCTGAGCTGGGATGTCAGCTTTTGTTATAAAACCTTAACTTATCACAAGAACATGACTTAACAGAAATTCTGGGATGTTCATATTAAAGAACTGAAACCAGCAAACCCATTCTAAAGGATGAAAGACTGAACAATCTGGGTTTGTTTCATGTATTATGTATGAGTGTAATCTTTTTGCTGTAAATTCTGTGTTGTATGACCCTGCCCCACCTGATGAAGGGGCAGCGCTCCGAAAGCTAGTGCTTCCAGATAAACCTGTTGGATTGTAACCTGGTGCTGTGTGATTTTTAACTTTGTCCGTCCTTCCCAGGCAGTGATTCCAGATTCCCACCACCTTCTGGGTGAAAAACGTCACATCTCCCCTGAACCTCCAGTCCCTCCCCTTCAATCCAGGCCCCTCTGCTCCCTGACCCCCCCCCCATCAAGGGAACAACTTCCTGTCTCTGCCCGCTCACCATTTTATCCATCTCAATCATGTCCCCCCCGCCCCTCAATCTGCTGTACTCAAAGAAGAACAGCCACAGGCTGTCCAATCTCTCTGTCTCTCCATCCCTGAAACTCCCCAGGCCAGGAAACATCCTGGTAAATCTCCCAGGGCCCGGTGTGAGGGTCACTCAGGGCCCAGTGTGAGGGTCACTCAGGGCCCGGTGTCAGGGTCACTCAGGGCCTGGTGTGAGGGCCACTCAGGGCCCGGTGTCAGGGTCACTCAGGGCCCGGTGTCAGGGTCACTCCCCGGTGTCAGGGTCACTCAGGGCCCGGTGTCAGGGTCACTCAGGGCCCGGTGTGAGGGTCTCTCAGGGCCCGGTGTGAGGAGCTCCCCGTGCCCGGTGTGAGGGTCACTCAGGGGCCGAGCATGGCAGTCTCTCAGCTTGGCATGGCCTCAATATGGTGTCCCAGGGGGGATTCCAGAGCAATCTTCCAGCCTCATGAACCTTGAGGTGAGACCTGGTGTAGACTGGAGCTAAGGCCCAGAGTGGACTGGAGCTAAGGCCCCGTGTAGACTGGAGCTAAGGCTCGGTGTAGACTGGAGCTAAGGCCCAGTGTAGACTGGAGCTAAGGCCCAGAGTGGACTG
>NW_025177630.1:0-2114 GCF_004010195.1 Chiloscyllium plagiosum | reverse complement strand
TGTTCTATGTTGTTGACAGATCTGTTCTTTGTGATTGACAGATCTATTACATGTGTTTGACAGAACGTTTGTATGTGTTTGACAGGTCTGTTCTATGTGTTTGACATATCTGTTCTATGTGTTTGACAGATCTGTTCTGTGTGTTGGACAGATCTGTTCCATGAGTTTGACAGATAAGTTCTATGTGTTTGACAGAACTGTTCTGTGTGTTTGACAGATCTGTTCTATGTGTTTGACTGAACTGGTCAATGTGTTTGACAGATCTGTTTTATGTGTTTGACAGAACTGTTCCATGTGATTGACAGATCTGTCCTATGTGTTTGACTGATCTGTTCTCAGTGGTTGACAGATCTGTTCGATGTGTTTGACAGAACTGTTCCATGTGTTTGACAGAACTTTTCTCTGTGTTTGACAGATCTGTTCTATGTGTTTGACAGATCTGTTCTATGTTTTTGACAGATCTGTTCTATGTGTTTGACAGATCTGTTCCTTGCGTTTGACAGTACGTTTCCATGTGTTTGACAGGTCTGTTCTATATTTTTGACAGACCTGTTCTATGTGTTTGACAGATCTGTTCTATGTGTTTGACAGAACTGCTCTGTGTGTTTGACAGATCTGTTCTATGTGTTTGACTGATCTGTTCTATGTGTTTGTCATATCTCTTCGAGGTGTTTGACAGGACCGTTCTAAGTGGTTGACATATCTGATCCAAGTTTTTGACAGATCAGTTCCATGTGTTTGACAGATCTGTTCTATGTGTTTGACAGAACTGTTCCATGTTTTTGTCAGATCTTTTCCATGTGTTTGACAGAACTGTTCTATGTGTTTGACTGATCTGTTCTATGTATTTGTCATATCTCTTCTATGTGTTTGACAGAACTGTTCTAAGTGGTTGACATATCTGATCCATGTTTTTGACAGATATGTTGTGTGTTTGACAGATCTGTTCCATGTGTTTGACAGAACTGTCCTATGTGTTGACAGATTTGTTCCATGTGTTTCACACATCAGTTCCATGTGATTGACAGATCTGTTCTATGTGTTTGACAGATCTGTTCCATGTGTTTGACAGATGTGTTCTATGTGTTTGACAGATCTGTTCTATGTGCTTGACAGATCTGTTCCATGTGTTTGACAGAACTGTTCCATGTGTTTGACAGAGGTGTTCTATTTGTTTGACAGATTTGTTCTATGTGTTTGACAGATCTGTTCCATGTGATTGACAGATCTGTTCCATGTGTTTGACAGAACAGTTCCATGTGTTTGGCAGACCTTTTCTATGTGTTTGACAGGTCTGTTCTATGTTTTTGACAGATCTGTTCTATGTTTTTGACAGAACTGTTCTATGTGTTTGACAGAACTATTCAATGTGTGAGACAGTTCTGTTCAATATCTTTGACAGATCTGTTCTATGCGTTTGACAGAACTGTTCCATGTGTTTGACAGAACTGTTCTATGTGTTTCACAGATCTGTTCCATGTGTTTGACAGAACTGTTCCATGTGTTTGACAGATCAGTTCCATGTGTTTGACAGATCTGTTCTATGTGTTTGACCGATCAGTTCCATGTGTTTGACAGATCTGTTCTATATGTTTGACCGATCTGTTCTATGTGTTTGACAGATCTGTTCCATGTGTTTGACAGAACTGTTCTATATGGTTGACAGAACTGTTCTATGTGTTTGACAGAACTGTTCTATGTCTTTAACAGAACTGTTCTATGTGTTTGACAGAACTGTTCCATGTGTTTGACAGATCAGTTCCATGTGTTTGAAAGAAATGTCCTATGTGTTTGACAGAACTGTTCTATGTCTTTGACAGATCTGTTCTATGTGTTTGATAGATCTGTTCTATGTGTTTGACAGAACTGTTTTATGTGTTTGACAGATCTGATCTATGTGATTTACAGATCTGTTCTTTGTGTTTGGCAGATCTGTTCTATGTGTTTGACAGAACTTTTTTATGTGTTTGACAGATCTGTTCTATGTGTTTGACTGAAGTGTTCTGTGTGTTTGACAGAACTGTTCCATGTGTTTGACAGATCAGTTCCATGTGTTTGACGGATCTGTTCTATGTGTTTGTCAGATCTGTTCCATGTGTTTGACAGAACTGTTC
>NW_025177629.1:0-2114 GCF_004010195.1 Chiloscyllium plagiosum | reverse complement strand
AGCTACCAGAGGATGTGGTGGAGGCTGGTACAATTACAGAATTTAAAAGGCATCTGGATGATTACATGAATAGGAAGGTCTTGGAGGGATATTGGTGGATACCCAAGTCTGCATGGCCAATCCACCCTCATCTGCACATTGTCGAATTGTGGGAGGATACCCATGCAGACACGGGAAAAATGTGCAAACTCCACACTGACTGTCACCCAAGCCTGGAATCGAGCCTAGATCCCTAGCCCTGGGTGGAACAGTGTGAAACAATGAGCCATCATGCCTCTCCTCATAGTTCAGGTTATAGGTCAATACTCAAGCATATCACAAATATAATACAATTGTATCCAAGCAGGGAAGCTTTGACGGTTTCACCCTACAATTGTTAACCAGACCACACTGTAAGGTATTTCCATTCGCTAACTCAGTAAGGATAAACAAAATCTGCAGCACGATCAATCCTGGCCTCAGTAAACACCTTAATATGTTCATTAAACAGCAGACAGCTCACTCAGTCATTGTCACCAATGGATCTAACCAAACGTATTGTCAAAGGGAACATGAATAAGTTGAAATGAAGCAAGTGTTAGTGGCAAAATGTCCATGTGATTGTGGATTGATGCCTTTTTGAAGGGGGGAGTATATATTCTCATTTTGGTTTGATGTAAGATCATTAGATATAAATCTGAGAAGGTAGAGTTATTCCTTTAGTAATTGTTTTTAATGAGAGATGCACACACACAATTCATAATAATCTGAATGAACCAACTGTTGAAACAATCGTGTTGAACGTGTAAGTTCCCCGTTAATTTTCTGCAAGTTTCACCAACCCTCCCTGCTTCAGTACCTTCCACAGGAAAAGGTTATGCTACCACAGGTACGGTCTTTAATGTTAGAAACTGGTTTTAGAGATTCCTGTGTTGTCTGGTCCCTCTTTGATCAAGTGAGGCAACTCCAACCAGCATGTTATAAATGTTTTCACTGAATGTACGAATTGCTGAGCTGATTATGCTGAAGGTGTGGATTCTGAATTCTCTCTGTGCTGATACTGTTAACGTCAATTTCTCTGTCCCACAGGATCGGGTGGTTATGGAACAGGTACGCTCATTCAGTTTAAAGACCGGTTTTACAAAATGGAGAAATGACATTTGGAATGTTGGGTGCAATTCTGGCCTCGTTCCTATCGGAAGGATGTTGTGAAACCTCAAAGGGTTCAGAAAAGATTTGTAAGGATGTTGCCAGGGTTGGAGGATTTGAGCTACAGGGAGAGGCTGAATAGATTGAAATTTATTTCTCCAGTGTATCAGACACTGAGGGGTGAACTTATAGAGGCTTTTAAAATCATGATAGGGATGGATAGGGTAAATGGCCTTATCCTCGGGTTGGGGGAGTCCAGAAATCGAGGGCACAGAATTAGGGTGAGAGGGAAAACTTTTCAAGGGACTCAAGGGACATCTTTTTCAAGCAGAGGGTGATGCATGTATGGAATGAGCTGCCAGAGGACATGGTGGACGCTGGTACGATTACAGCATTTAAAAGGCATCTGGATGAGTACATGATTAGGAAGGGTTTGGAGGGATATTGGCCAAGTGCTGGCAAATGGGTCAAGATTAGGTTAGGATATCTGGTCGGCATGGACACGTTGGACCGAAGAGTCTGTTTCCGTGCTGTACATCTCTGTGACTCTGTGACCTAGGACGGAGATTTGATGGTCGTCATGGTCCCGTTATCCTGCAATGTGACATCTACTCTGTGATTATAAAGAAGTAAAGGTGTGAACAACCTTCCTTAGAAATTAATAGCCAAGAGGTAAATTTGATAGCAGAGAGCACATGACATAAAGATGTTGCTGAGACATTGTAATTAAAGGTACGTTCAGTGGAACTTAGTGAACACGATGACAGAATGTCAGGAAATCACAAGCTCTGACCTCTCACTTTGTGATAGCGATAAAGTAGTGACGATAGTGGGGGCAGTGGGTAAACTCTATCATAAACTCACTCTCCCTCCCCAAACTCTGCAAACGCAGGAATGAGGGAGTGGTCAAAATACTGCCCAATCATTAATGCAATTGTTTGAGATTATGTCGCAGCTCAGAGCATTAGCATCAAGTTAAATGCCTC
>NW_025177628.1:0-2113 GCF_004010195.1 Chiloscyllium plagiosum | reverse complement strand
TGAAAAAGGTAGCTCACAGTGTCAGCAGGGAATAGAGAAGGCAAATAAAATGCTGCCATTTATTACAGAGGGAATGGAGTCTAAAATTAGGGAGGGCTAGCTAAAACGATGCAAGGTACAAGTCGGACCACACTTAGATTATAACGAACAGTATGAGTGCCAAAGGAAAGACATTCTTGTACTGGAGGCAGGCCAGGAAAGGTTCACTCGGCTGATCCTGGAGATGGAGGGATTTTCCAATGTGAAGAGGTGGAGTAGATTGACCTTGAACCCATTGGGGTTTTGGAGAATGGGAGAGAAATTGAATGAAACATCCAGGATTCGGAGGGACTTTGACAGGGTAGATGCCATGAAGTTATAAACTAGAATAATACAGCAGAGTAATAGGCCCTTCGGCCCACCATGGCTGTGCTGACCATGATGCTATTCTAAACTAATCCCATCTGCCTGCACATGGTCCATATCCCTCTATTCTCTGTCTGTTCATGATTCTGTCTAAATGCCACTTCAAAACTTTGCTCTCGTTGCCACTTCTCCCACCTCATGAGCAGCTCCCACCCTCTCGGTAAAGAAAACTAGCTTCATTCATCTCACTTAAAACTTCTCACGCTCACGTTAAACCCAGGCGCCCTCATCTTTGATATTTCTACATTGGAAGAAGGATTCCAACCATCCACACTATTCACACCTTTCCCAATTCTATGTACCTGTACCCAGTCACTTTTCAGTCTCTGAAGTTTCATTCAGCCACATCATGACATGCAAATGTCTGTACTCAATACTGTGACCAATGAAGGTAAGCATACCATACTCCCCCTCTACCACCACATCCTATTGTTTTGTTATTTTCAGTCAGCTACGGATTTGCATCCAAGGTCATCTGTTTATCAATATTTCCAATTAGTCAATTAGTGCACTTCTCTCTTCCATTTGACTTAATAAATGCATCACTTCACACTTGTCCCGATGAAATTCGATTTGCGATTTCTCTGCACAGCGTTCCAGCTGATCTACATAGTGCTGCAACCTTTAGCACTCTTCCTCACTATCCACAATTCCCCTAACTATCTCTAATCATTACATGCCTTTCCAAATGTCGTCTGCAAAATACTAATCAAACTGCTTACCTATTCATCTGAATCACAGATATAAATGACACACAGACATCACAGCACTGATCCTTGTGAAACAGCATTGGCCACAGACGTCCAATCAGAAATTGACCACTCCACATGCCTCTGTCTACTGTCACCAAGAAAATATTGTATCAAACTTAACAACGAGCATGGATTGTGGTTTGATCTTCCAGATCCCCCTTGCTAGTTGGAAGCTGTCCAATCAGAAATTGACCACTCCACATGCCTCTGTCTACTGTCACCAAGAAAATATTGTATCAAACTTGTGGATTGTGGTTTGATCTTCCAGATCCCCCTTGCTAGTTGGAAGCTGTCCATTCAACATGACTCTATATTTTGATTCCCAGATTAAATTGGCTGTCTCACTAATGGAAATGTGTTGCTGGAAAAGCGCAGCAGGTCAGGCAGCATCTAGGGAACAGGAGAATCGACGTTTCGGGCATTAGCCCTTCTTCAGGAAGGGCTAATGCCCGAAACGTCGATTCTCCTGTTCACTAGATGCTGCCTGACCTGCTGCGCTTTTCCAGCAACACATTTCCATCTCTGATCTCCAGCATCTGCAGACCTCACTTTCTCCTGTCTCACTAATGCACTGACTGCATCCTAGACCTCACTTTCTCCTGTCTCACTAATGCACTGACTGCATCCTTTCTTCACAACAAAATCCTTGGTTTGGTTTTTTTGCTGATCCTGCCTGAAACCCTACAACCCCTCAATAATCATATTGCTGTCATGATCATTCTGCAGCCACCCCTCCACAATAACATTTCGATCATATCTGTTCTCTTCAGTTAATGCTATAATTCCATTTGCCTTGTTGCAAATGCATGGCGCGTGTCACCGAGTGAGGACCTTTGAGGGATGCATAGAGGTCACAGAGTGGGAGAGATGTTTGGGGGCGCGACAATGTTGCAGGGTTAAACATAGTTACAGTTGCTACAGATTGTTCGCAGGAGAAAACATTTTATTGTTTGGAG
>NW_025177627.1:0-2113 GCF_004010195.1 Chiloscyllium plagiosum | reverse complement strand
TGTGAGTGTGAGTGTGTGTGTGAGTGTGTGTGAATGGCCTGATTACATTCTGCTGTAATTTTCTCTCTCAGACCAGCGGAGACAGTGACCGTGATGTTTAACAGCACGAGATATGGATGTTGTGCTGGGTACAGCGGGTCTCAGTGTACTGAAGGTGAGCAACTCAGCAATCTCGGACCGCTGACCCCTCGCGGCGGGTGTCTTCAAAAACCTCCACCTCCACCCCCCAGCTTCCCCCCAGATTGTCCCCAGCCCCTGGCTGTTTGCCTGGGCACGGTTTGTGTGGAGTGAAGGGGCCACCTCCTGCTCCAACTTAGAACATAGAACATAGAACATAGAAGAATACAGCGCAGTACAGGCCCTTGTGATCCTTGTCTGTTTCTTTCTGCAGTCAGACTCATCCTGAGATGTGGTTACTCCCCACTCCCACCTCAAACTGGCTGCCCCTCTGCCAACCCTCTTGTCACTGCACAGATAGGTCCACACTGATTCTCCGAACAGCACCCCATCCACACTGACCAACCTCCCATCCCCTGGCTAACCCACATATCTCTCGGCACTATGGGGCAGCTTCCCATGGCCAATCGACCCTCACTGCACACCTTTGGATTGTGGGAGGAAACCGGACACCCCGGAGAAAACCCACACAGACAGCTGTCTGAGGGTGGAATCGAACCTGGGTCCCTGGTGCTGTGAGGCAGCGGTGCTAACCACTGAGCCAATGTTTTCTTGTAAAAAGAGGGATGTTTGGAAAAACGTGATTGGACTGACCGGCTTGCTGCAGCTAAGGTGACCTCCGTCTCTGCTAAAAAAGACGATGAGCAGTTGCCTCCAGTAAACAGACATCACTTGGAATCTCGGCAGAAGTGAGGACTGCAGATACTGGAGATTACAGTCTACGTTCGAGTGGTGCTGGAAAAGCACAGCAGGTCAGGCAGCATCCGAGGAGCAGGAAAATTAATGTTTTGGATAAATGCCATTCCTGATGAATCACTTGGAATCTCTCATCCCAATCTTCCCCCTTCCCACTGTCAGCGGTGTTATTGACCCCATTCCCAAATCTCCTGGAAATCTGGTTCTGTCAGCGTTGAATGTTGTGTGCTTGTTATTCCAGGAGAAAGCTTCCTGGGCCGTTGCTACATGACATGGAATTGTCAGGAGTTTCCAGGGATCAGTAACATTTCATTGATGGTGATGGAAGATTGCTGCATTTCATCATGGGGTCACAGCTGGAGGAACGTTTCCTCCGATTACTGCTTCTCCTGCTCCCACATCATTCCATCAGGTCAGCACATTGCTTAAAATTATTCACTTAGGAGATGTGGGGGTCACTGGCTGGGCCCAGCACTTATTGCCCCATCCCTCGAGTTACCCCCTTGAGAAGGTGGGGGTGAGCTGCCTTCTCAAATCACTGCAGTCCATGTGCTGTAGGTTGACCCACAAAACCCTCAGGGAGGGAATTCCACAAGTTTGACACCATCCAGGACAAAGCAGCCGCTGGATTGGTGAAACATCCACAAGCATCCACTCCCTCTCCCACCAACACTCCGTAAGCAGCAGCGTGTACTATCGACAAGATAGACTGGGATTGCAGGATTCTGACCCAGTGACACTGAAGGAACAGTCAGGATGGTGAGTGACTTGGAGGGGAACATGCACGAGATGGTGTCCCCATGTATCTGCTGCCCCTTGTTCTTCCAGATGGAAGCTGTTTGTGGGTTTAGAAGGTGAATGTTTGCAGTGCACTGTGTTTGTACAGTCCAACAGAGTTTCTGTTCAATGGTAACTGCCAGGATGTTGATAGTGGGGGATTCAGTGATGGTAACACCATTGAATGCCAAGGGGCGGTGGCTAGATTGTCTCATGTTAATTCCTCTTGAAAATGGTCAGTCAATGGTCAGCTTATAATAGATAATAGGTAAAAACAATGACTGCAGATGCTGGAAACCAGATTCTGGATCAGTGGTGCTGGAAGAGCACAGCAGTTCAGGCAACATCCGAGGAGCAGCGAAATCGATGTTTCGGGCAAAAGCCCTTCATCAGGAATAAAGGCAGAGAGCCTGAAGAGTGGAGAGATAAGCGTGGAGCTTCCAACCTCATAGTCCAGGAACCC
>NW_025177626.1:1366-2113 GCF_004010195.1 Chiloscyllium plagiosum | reverse complement strand
GTCAGCCAGTTAGGTATCCAATAGAGTTAGGTTATTCCAATATTTCCTTCTTTTGTTTGTATATTATCGACAGAGTGGAGTAAAGTGTGTTTTGCTTCAAGCATGGCAGTTTGAACAATTGAATTACAATGCCTTACACTTACTTTTAGAAATTTTTTTTTAAAGGCCTGGGTCATTTTCTTAATATATTTTCGATGGGTTTGGTTTGTTTCATAACATCCTCAATGTCTGTGAATAAATGTGCCCACAATCCTAAACAATGACATGTACAGAACAGAGGAGGAGACACAGACACATTACCTCGGACAGGAGTTATTTAGGAATGATATTCCTTTGACTGAAGAGTATTGGCGAATGCACATTTCCCAGGAGACTGAGAGGTCACTGACAGAGCGGGAGCTGGAGAGTCAGGAACAGAATAACAGGGACAGTCCGCTCTGTTCACTGACCCTTCACCCCTCAGTGAATCCAGTGCCAGGAATGACTGCTTTTCGTCAGACTGACAGAATGGGATAAGATGCACACACTGTCCTTCCACATCATCAATATCGCCCAGCTCCCACCCTGTCTCAGCTCATCTGCCCCTCTGCCATCTTCAATATTTTAATCGTGGCAGCATTAAGCGCCGTGCTTTGAGCTGAGCTGTCTTACCTTCTGTACTCTCTGTCCAAGCAGCTCCAATTCCCCCCGATCCCTCTCCAGTTTAACATGCTCCTTGACATCTGCCCCAATGAATGAGGTAGACCG
>NW_025177626.1:0-943 GCF_004010195.1 Chiloscyllium plagiosum | reverse complement strand
AGAGAGTGTTTGTGATGGGGATAAAATGGATGATAGGAATCGTGCTGCATTTGTGTGTCTGGATAAATTCAGTGAGGGGAGTGTTAGACCCTCCGATCTAAGCTGGTTCAAGGATCCTTCAGGTACAACGTTGATGGGGCTTCACTGAGACAAACCAGAAATGCCGTGTGGCTGCTATCCGTGCTGTCATCTCTCTCCAAGTCCCTGGCTCTATCTGACAGTGTGTTCAACAAAGGAAACTGACAGGTTACATTGATCATGGTGAAAGGTAAGGACAGACTGGTGATACCTGGCAAAGGAACCAATTGTCAATGAGGAAATAGGATTTGTGCCACAACCTGTCCAACACTGACATTAGAATTCTCCTTTTTTAGCATAGTCAGGTTAAATCAGGGAAATAAAATGGGGAATTACCGGGAATTAGAGCAAATTGAATGAAAGGAAGGTGGTGAAATTAGCCAGATTATCAGTGCAGAGAGCTCTCACAAATACAATGTGTGTATTATTTTGTTCAGTACTATAACAGCTGTAGCATTCTATGATTCTGAATTATGATGGATTGTTCCAAATCTCAACTTCCCCTTCAACTGCTGTAACGGCCTGTAATTTCCCTGTTTCTGCAGACACAGTTGGAACTGAAGGAACCTGGGCAATTCCAAAAGGCCACATCATGACAATGTCTCCACCAGGGTGAGGTGTTTCTGACCAGATTGATAACAATGTTAGCTGCCAATTACACAGAGGTATGGTTCTATTGAGCAGATTTGGCACAACGTCAGATTAAGGTAATGGAGTTCTCAGTGTCTCCCTGAGGTGAACAGATCAAATAGCACATTGTGGTGCACGGTGTGTGACAGTTTGAGAGGAACCACTCCAGCAGAATGACACATGCCCCGTTGATAGTGTCTCAATCTTGAAAGCCCACAATTATGTGTGAACCCGA
>NW_025177625.1:0-2113 GCF_004010195.1 Chiloscyllium plagiosum | reverse complement strand
ACGTCTCTGAAAATGAAGGCAGGGTTGAAGGGCAAAAGGGTCTCCTGTTACTCCAGTGTACCACATATGCTAGTCTATTTGTGGACTCTTTCTGTTCTTGTCTAACAGACTTGAGGAGCTGAATGGATGATCTTGTTTCTGTATCTCTAGGTAGTGGTGCTGCATGGCCTAATCTGGGTACAGTGTTATACGCTTGAGGCGCTGATTGGCCTGTGAATGTGATTGCACATCAAACTTCAGGGGTGAATGGCCTCATCCTGTTCTAGTGTAGCTGAATTCCGTATAGACTAAGTAAGTCTATGATGCTCGGAGAAAGTGAGGACTGCAGATGCTGGAGGTCAGACTCGAAACGTGTGGTACTAGAAAAGCACAGCCGGTCAAGAAGCATCTGAGAAGCAGGAGAATCGTCATTTCAGGTATTCACACTTCATCAAAATGTCTGAACATCGATTCTCCTGATCCTCGTATGCTATCTGACGTGCTGTGCTTTACCAGCGCTGCACTTTTTGACTTCTACCAATCAACTTTACCGTTTACTTCATCAAATAACTTGAACAAACTTGTCAGGCATGTTCTCCCATGCGCAAAGCCATGATAACGATTCCTAATCAAATCCTGTCTTCCCAAATGCATATATCTCTTATCCCTCATAATCTTCTCAAGTAGCGTACCTACCACCGATGTTAAGCTTAACAGTCTACGGTTCCCAGGCTGTTTTATTTTTTCCTTTTACAGTCCTTCATGAAAAAGGGAACAACATTTGTTACCCTGCATTCACCGCGGACCTCACATTAATTAATAGTGATGCAAAAATATCGGCCAAATCCCTTGCAAATTCTTGTCTATCTACTTGCAGTGTGTATCTTGCATTTATCTGATCAAGGCCAGGGGATTTATCTAACTTCATGCATTTCAACATCCTCTACTGTGATATGGACTGTCGCCAATGTAGTACCACGAACATCCTCAAGTTTCGAAGTCTTCATGTTTATCTGCATGGTCAACAGGGGAGAAATATGCATTGAGGACTTCGTCTATCTCCTGCAGTTCTGCAAATATATAACCTCCTTGATCCTTGAGAGGTCGGATTCTCTCTATTTGGAGATGGTGGTGTTGGACTGGGGTGTACAAGATTAAAAATGACACAACATCGGATTATAGTCCAAGAGGTTTAATTGGAAGCACACCAGCTTTCGAGCGTCGCTCCTTCATAGTGGAGGACTCAATCCTGAGACAAAGAATGTATAGCAAAACAAATTAGTGTGATGCAACTGAAATTATACATTTAAAAATATCTTGTTTGTCTGTTGAGTCTTTCATCTGTTTGAATATCACGATAGTTTCACTTCTTTCATGTCTAAATCAAAAAACCTTTTTAAAGGTGCATTCTCAGGTTAGCTGTTACATTGTGTGATAGCTAGACCAGTATGTTGAAGGTGTTCGCCCCCTTGTGTCCTCTGTCTATGTCATGGTGTTTAGATTGATTCTAATCTAAAAAGTGAGATAACAGAGGATTACATGAATTCATGCAGTTTTTGAGCAAAGTGTAATGTAACTCTGTAAGTACAAATTCACCCCACAACATTTGTGTGCATGTAGGTCTTTGTATGCCGGGTTGGACGTTGTGATTGTGACAGAGAGTGTATATGTGTGTGTAGTGAGTGTAGAGTGGTCTACGTCTCTGAGAGAGTGCCTGTGTGAATGTGGGAGTGTGTGGGTGTGTCTATAAGGGTGTGTGTGGGTGTATGTGTACGTGTCTGTGCATGTGTGCGTATGTGTGTGTGATAGAGAGAGAGAGAGAGACACAGAGAGAATGTGTGTGTGTGTACGAATGTCTGTGTGTGTGTGTCCCGGTTGAGGCCCTCTCTTTTCGTATCAAACTTAGCTATCAGCCTCTGCTCGGCCACTTATTCACTGTAAATCACCACACACACACACGCACGCACACACACACACACGCAGAGATACACTCTCTCTCACACTTACAACCCCTAGCCCAGACACACATGCACACACGCGCAAACACACACAGACAAAGACCCACATGCACACATATATTTTGCGGGGTGAATTTGTACTAGCAGAGGTACGCTATACTTTGCTCAAAAACTGC
>NW_025177624.1:0-2113 GCF_004010195.1 Chiloscyllium plagiosum | reverse complement strand
TTATAAAGACATGAGTGGAATGGTAAATAGCTCTAATTGACATGATTCATACCGGAAATTTTCGAAGCATTCATTTCAAAAATATCACATATAAATACACTCCACGTGACACCAGCGATGTGGAAATTAATGGTGTAAATGATGGTGCCAAACGATGCCTGGCACAATATCCCTTTAATCAAATAAAGTCAGCAATAAATATTAACAATGTGAAAGACACAAACTGTACTTTTACACAAATCAGTCAGTTTCTTCTGCAGTCAGATACAACTTAAAATTTAGACCATTGCACAGAAGATAGACGAGCTCTCACAACATTGGAAATGATTTAGATTGATACATGAATCCATCGTAGACTTCCTCAGAGCAAATCGTTTTAACAAATTTGCTTATTTTTTTTTTGTGTGGGGTAACACACGAAGTGTTACTTTAATCCGATTGATGTGAACAATTTGCACTTCAGAAATGTTTGAAAACGTCCTTCACAACAGATACGCAAGTAAATTTTAGAAACCATTGATCAAAGGGAACAATCTTTTTTGGACTCAAGGAAGATCCATAGTGATATTTTGTAAATGTTTGGAGCTGGGATTGCTTTCAATTTTTGACCTAGACATTGGCGTAGTTTCCTGATGTTGGGGGATTTCAATAGTAGGTGACATGTTTTTATAATGAGAGGAGAAAAACTGTAAAAAAAAAAGATAACAGAGACAACTTTTTTCACAGAGAATGGTTTGTGTGTGGGATGAGTTGTTGGTGGGTACTGTTAAAACTTTCAAAAGATATTTGGATAAGTAAATGAGTATCAAATATTTGGAAGGATATGGGCCAAGTACACACAGGTGGGATCAGTTTAGTTTGGGATAATGACTGGCATGGACTGGCTGTACCAAAGTATCTGTTTCCATGCTGTATCACTCCATGACTCTGCGACTGTTTATCAATTTTTCTCAATATTAAACAGTATTGTAGCGATCCTCTGATGAACTGTTGATGTTTAGATTGTGTCTGAGTCTCTGCGAATACTTGTTTCAATGAGAGGAGGGGTGAGTTCTCCAAGGTACATAACTGAGAAAGAAAATGTTCACCAGCATTGTTGCTGTGTCGATTTGATTCTGCGGAAGCAGTGGTTACAGTTTGCAATTGGCTTTCCATCACCTGGTCAACAGTGAGACAAAATATCTTTGGTCCACTGCAGAAACTCCAGATATCTCCAGTAAATGAAACTGGGAACTCAAGAACCTTTTCTGCAGTTAGCTTAATTGCTGTCACCTAGTGTATCTGGCAGATTAAAGAGAAAGTGAATCAACCAAAATAAGATCCGCCCAAACAATCTATATTTTCCCATTTTCTCACAATGGACACATTCCACTTGGCATTTCTTGTTTAAAAAGCAAAGTCACTGAATACAGCATTCACTGTTTGACTATGAGAAAACAGGAAATTGAATGCAATGACGTTCTGGTTAGTTCAGACTGTTTATTCAGTATCTTTAAAGCTTCTGAATATGAAATGAATTGATCCAAAATCCCACATTGCAGTAACATTTGTTATTTTTTCAAAATAAATTAACAAACACGAATTGGTTCAAACTCACATCACTTAATGCACGATTCTCTGACTCATGCATTTCATTAAAACTGAATGGGCCCTTTATTCATGGTTAATACGAGTGTAATGTAACGGCGAATGTTTGCTGATTGTTACGAGTTAACTGTCCCTGTCAGAGCTATCAGTCATCAGAGAAATGTACTGTTTATGACCTACATTCGTGGTAATTATTATTGTAATACTCTAATATAACTAAACACTCTGATGTACCCAGACAGTTACCTGCAATGGTTTAGATTTTAAGGATTTTGCTTTAACTTATGGCTGGCTTGTTCTAGTTTATTAGATGCTCTTTCAACAGGTTACCAGGGTGTTGTATATCACTGCCAACTCACTTTTTGTTTCTCAGGCAAACAGTTTTCCTTTACTATGCATCTTAGAGTCGGAGCAATCTCAGGGTCCAAACTATTTCGTGACATACACTCACATTCTGAACATAATCACTTCAGACATGATTCATATTAGGTGACTAGATTGAATTCAGAAACGCAAATTGGAAATG
>NW_025177623.1:0-2113 GCF_004010195.1 Chiloscyllium plagiosum | reverse complement strand
CTCAGCCAGGTGAATTCTAGGAAGTGTAGATCAAATGTGAACCACTTTTCACCTGGAATTAAAATCACGGCCGTTTCCTTCCGAAGTGACCTCACTCAATTCTGTACACAGCCCTCTTGATAACACTGTTGTGAGAGGTTCCAAATATTTATTCCCTCTTTCAGATAAAGTACCAACGACATGTTTATTTTTATAGTTGTTCTGTACATTGCAGTTATGTGAAAAATCGGCCGACTCAGCATGTTATGGAACACCTTTCTGATGTGGTGGGAATTCATTCGCGGGATTTTGGTCATGAGGTGGTCTTCCTACCAATGTACTACAATAACACCTTACAGATGAACGAAGCCAATGGAAGTAGTCATAGAGTCGTGAAATTGTAACAATTTCAAATTCTTCGGATATGATGTGAGACACCACCATCACATGTGGAATTTTCCGTTAGGTTTGCAGAGAACACCGAACGTAGAACAGAGAACTGCACAGAGTAGTACAGAGCATTTGGATCACGATGTTGTGCCGAGCATTTATCTGAAAATAATATCAACCTGGCCAACACATCCCTCAATTTACTCTCTCTCAGTTGTGACCACGTCTTTTTTACGATGTGTCCAGTATGTTGTTTTTTTGGGGGGAGATCGTGTCGCACCATTACTGTTTTATCTTCAACAAAATGCATTGGACCATTACACTGTCTCGGAGTATTTGCTCAAGAACTACAACTAACATTTCACATTAATACTTCCATACATATGAAAATGCGGAAATAATTATAATATCAAAATTTTACGACGATTTGGCAGGATTTGGCATTATCTCAGGCAGCGAAGCCTCAAACAGGGGGAAAATCTAGTTTCATTTTGAAATGAGAAAGTCTTTGATGCAACAAAATGCATCAGTATTCCGATATCTGAAGTATCTGCAGATTATTGAGAGGTGGTCGGGATGATTAGGTTTTTCGAGATGACAAATACATCAGAGTCTCAACGGTTCGAAGATGCACTTGGGGAATTAGGGGACAGTCGGGTAGTTAGTGAGGCGACTGTAGAGTAACTGGCTCTTTGGAATAATTTGTGTCGGTACTAAAAACGTTCAGCGGTGTCATATTTGTTGAATGTTCCATTTGCAACTCTAACAGTAGCTTTCACAGAACGTGCTTCAATCTCCAATATCAGACCACAATTAGTGATATTCGTAGAAGTGCTTGAACATCAGCAAATATTCCAGTTAAACTTTAAACTTCGCAGGACTTTTTTTGTGAATTACCAACATCCTGAAAAAGTAAATTTTGAAACACTCACGCTGACGTGAAGCAAAAAGAACAACATTGTTCTTGCAAAATCAAGAGTTTCATGACATCAATCATTGCCTCCAACCATCCGAACCCCGCCGAAAATTCAAAACATTCTGTTTTTGACGCGTTTTGCGAATTTGATTAAAATGGATTTAATTGTGCAGATATTTTTGAATTCAAAAACAAGGTCTCCATTGCAGACTCTGAAGTATGGATGACATTGTTCTTTAGGGGATTGGACTAATAGCTGCGCTATAAAGATCGGTTCTGTTGAATTTGTAATTCTAATTCCTCAGCTGGATTCACCAAGTGAGATGTTATCAGCGTTTTTATGAAGATAATTCTGTATCCTAACTTTTCAGACACAACTGAAGCCAATTCAATCTCGCAAAATTTTACTCTGCAAAGTCTTGACCAACATAATAAGGAAGACAGAATGCCTCTATTATACACTCACATTGTCCCTGTTCTCATTCACCTGCCCTTCCCATGTCTCTGATCTTTCCTTAACGAGAAATGTCTCCGAGAACTCAGCCGGCAGTTAAACAGACAGAAAAATAAATGGTAAAGCTTACGTAAGGCAACGTCGATCGGCAGTTGCGAGCAAAGAAAAAGTTTCCAGTCCCAGTCGAAACTCAATCCCACTTCTGAAACAGTCTGATCTCCTCTGCTTGTAGCGTTATTGTTCTTGTGTCTAAATTCTTCAGCTTGTGCAGAAAACCATCAATAATATTCATCCATTGTTACCAATTTACCAGGATTGATATCCACTCGCATTCAAAACCTATGGCGCTCGATGAGCTTAGCCAGTCAGGCATC
>NW_025177622.1:0-2113 GCF_004010195.1 Chiloscyllium plagiosum | reverse complement strand
TGTCTGTACCCCTCCCTGTACACTGACTGTACCCCTCTCTGTACACTGTCTGTACCACACTCTGTACACTGTCTGTACCCCTCCCTGTACACTGACTGTACCACACACTGTAACTCTCTGTACCCCTCTCTGTGCACTGTCTGTACCCGACACTGTACACTGTCTGTACCCCTCCCTGTACACTGTCTGTAACAGTCTCTGCACACTGTCTGTACCCCTCTCTGTACAATGTCTATACCCCTCCCTGTACACTGTCTGTGCCCCTCTCTGTACACTGCCTGTACCCCTCTCTGTATACTGTCTATACCCCTCCCTGTACACTGTCTATACCCCTCCCTGTACACTGTCTGTACCCGACACTGTACACTGTCTGTACCCGACACTGTACACTGTCTGTACCCCACTCTGTACAATGTCTGTACCCGTCTCTGTACACTGTCTGTACCCCTCCCTGTAAAGTCTGTACCCCTCCCTGTACACTGTCCGTACCCCACTCTGTACACTGTCTGTACCATACTCTGTACACTGTCTGTACCCCTCCCTGTTCACTGTCCGTACCCCACTCTGTACACTGTCTGTACCCCTCCCTGTTCACTGTCTGTACCCCACTCTGTACACTGTCTGTACCCCTCCCTGTACACAGTCTGTACCCCTACCTGTACAGTCTGTACCCCTCCCTGTACACTGTCTGTACCCCACTCTGTACACTGTCTGTACCACACTCTGTACACTGTCTGCACCCCACTCTGTACACTGTCTGTACCCCTCCCTGTGCAGTCTGCACCGCTCTCTGTACACTGTCTGTAACCCTCTCTGTACACTGTCTGTACCCCTCCCTGTACACAGTCTGTACCCCTCCCTGTACAGTCTGTACCCCTCCCTGTACACTGTCTGTACACCACACTGTACACTGTCTGCACCCCTCCTTGTACACTGTCTGTACCGCTCTCTGTACACTGCCTGTAACACTCTCTGTACACTGTCTCTACCCCTCCCTGTGCAGTCTGCACCGCTCTCTGTACACTGTCTGTAACCCTCTCTGTACACTGTCTGTACCCCTCCCTGTACACAGTCTGTACCCCTCCCTGTACAGTCTGTACCCCTCCCTGTACACTGTCTGTACCCCACTCTGTACACTGTCTGTACCACACTCTGTACACTGTCTGTGCCCCTCCCTGTACACTGTCTGTACCCCTCCCTGTACAATGTCTGTACCCCATGCTGTACACTGTCTGTACCACACTCTGTACACTGTCTGTACCCCTCCCTGTACACTGTCTTTACCCCACTCAGTACACTGTCTGTAACCCTCCCTGTACACTCTCTGTACCCCTCCCTGTACACTGTCTTTACCCCTCCCTGTACACTGTCTGTACCCCTCCCTGTACACTGTCTGTACGCCTCCCTGAACACTGTCTGTACCCCTCCCTGAACACTGTCTGTACCCCTCTCTGTACACTGTCTGTACCCCTCCCGGTACACTGTCTGTACCCCTCCCTGTACACTGTCTGTACCCAACTCTGCACACTGTCTGTACTTGACACTGTACACTGTCTGTACCCCACGCTGTACACTGTCTGTACCACACTCTGTACACTGTCTGTACCCCTCCCTGTACACTGTCTGTACCACACTCTGTACACTTTCTGTACCCCACCCTGTACACTGTCTGTACCCCTCACTGTACACTGTCTGTACCCCACTCTGTACACTGTCTGTACCACACTCTGTACACTGTCTGTACCCCTCCCTGTACACTGTCTGTACCCCACTCTGTACAATGTCTGTACCCGACACTGTATACTGTCTGTACCACACTCTGTACACTGTCTGTACCCCTCCCTGTACACTGTCTGTGCCCCTCTCTGTACACTGTCTGTACCACACTCTGGACACTGTCTGTACCACACTCTGTACACTGTCTGTACCCCTCCCTGTACACTGTCTGTACCCGACACTGTACACTGTCTGTACCCCTCTCTGTACACTGTCTGTACCCCTCTCTGTACACTGTCTATACCCCTCCCTGTACACTGTCTGTGCCACTCTCTGTACACTGTCTGTGCCCCTCTCTATACACTGTCTGTACCCCTCTCTGTATACTGTCTATACC
>NW_025177621.1:0-2113 GCF_004010195.1 Chiloscyllium plagiosum | reverse complement strand
GGATCTGTGAGTCTGGGATCTGACCGCCCGGGAGCTGACAGTCTGGGATCTGACAGAGTGGGTTCTGGCAGCACAGGATCTGACAGTACGGGATCTGACAGTCTGAGATCTGGCAATCTGGGATCTGACAGTCTGGGATCTGAGAGTCTGGGATCTGAGAGTCTGGGATCTGAGAGTCTGGGATCTGAGAGTCTGGGATCTGAGAGTCTGGGATCTGGCAGTCTGGGATCTGAGAGTCTGCGATCTGACAGTCTGGGATCCTGCAGCCTGGAATCTGGCAGTCTGGGATCTGACAGTCTGGGATCTGAGAGTCTGGGATCTGACAGTCTGGGATCTGGCAGCCTGGGATCTGACAGTCTGAGATCTGACAGACTGGGATCAGGCAGTCTGGGATCTGACAGTCTTGGATCTGGCAGTCTGGGATCTGAGAGTCTGGGATCTGACAGTCTGGGATCTGAGAGTCTGGGATCTGACAGTCTGGGATCTGGCAGGCTGGGATCTGGCAGTCTGGGATCTGACAGCTTGGGATCTGACAGTCTGGGATCTGGCGGTCTGGGATCTGAGAGTCTGCGACCTGACCGTCTGGGATCTGACAGTCTGGGATCTGGCAGCCCAGGATCTGAGAGTCTGGGATCTGACAGTCTGGGATCAGACAGTCTGGGATCTGACAGTCTGGGATCAGGCAGCACGGGATCTGACAGCCTGGGATCTGACAGTCTGGGATCTGACAATCCGGGATCTGACAGTCTGGGATCTGGCAGCACGGGATCTGACAGTCTGGGATCTGACAGTCTGCGATCTGACAGTCTGGGATCCTGCAGCCTGGTATCTGACAGTCTGTGATCTGGCAGTCTGGGATCTGGCAGCACAGGATCTGACAGTCCGGGATCTTACAGTCTGGGATCTGGCAGTCGGGGTCTGACAGTCTGGGATCTGAGAGTCTGTGATCTGACAGTCTGGGATCTGGCAGCCTGGGATCTGGCAGTCTGTGATCTGAGAGTCTGGGATCTGACAGTCTGGGATCTGGCAGCACGGGATCTGACACTCTGGGATCTGACAGCTTGGGATCTGACAGTCTGGGATCTGGCGGTCTGGGATCTGAGAGTCTGCGATCTGACCGTCTGGGATCTGACAGTCTGGGATCTGGCAGCCCGGGATCTGAGAGTATGGGATCTGACAATCTGGGATTAGACAGTCTGGGATCTGGCAGTCTGGGATCAGGCAGCACGGGTTCTGACAGCCTGGGATCTGACAGTCTGGGATCTGACAATCTGGGATCTGACAGTCTGGGTTCTGGCAGCACGGGATCTGACAGTCTGGGATCTGACAGTCTGGGATTTGAGAGTCTGGGATCTGAGAGTTTGAGATCCGGCAGCCTGGGATCTGACAGTCTGGGATCTGGCAGTCTGGGATCTGACAGTCTGGGATCTGGGAGCCCGGGATCTGACAGTCTGGGATCTGACAGTCTGGGATCTGTGAGTCTAGGATCTGACCGCCCGGGATCTGACAGTCTGGGATCTGACAGTCTGGGATCTGAGAGTCTGCGATCTGACAGTCTGGGATCTGACAGTCTGGGATCTGGCAGCCTGGGATCTGGCAGTCTGGGATCTGACAGCACGGGATCTGACATCCTGGGATCTGACAGTCTGGGATCTGGCACCACGGGATCTGACACTCTGGGATCTGAGAGTCTGGGATCTGACAGTCTGGGATCTGGCAGTCTGGGATCTGACAGTCTGGGATCTGGCAGCCCGGGATCTGAGAGTCTGGGATCTGACAGTCTGGGATAAGACAGTCTGGGATCTGACAGTCTGGGATCAGGCAGCACGGGATCTGACATCCTGGGATCTGACAGTCTGGGATCTGGCACCACGGGATCTGACACTCTGGGATCTGAGAGTCTGGGATCTGACAGTCTGGGATCTGGCAGCACGGGATCTGACACTCTGGGATCTGAAGTCTGGGATCTGACAGTCTGGGATCTGGCAGTCTGGGATCTGACAGCTTGGGATCTGACAGTCTGGGATCTGGCGGTCTGGGATCTGAGAGTCTGCGATCTGACCGTCTGGGATCTGACAGACTGGGATCTGGCAGCCCGGGATCTGAGAGTCTG
>NW_025177620.1:1882-2112 GCF_004010195.1 Chiloscyllium plagiosum | reverse complement strand
GATTGTCATGCCCTGTCACTGTCTGAGGTTCAATTCTTGTCACTGACTGAGATTCAATCCCAGTCACTGACTGAGGTACAATCCCAGTCTCTGACTGTGATTCAATACCAGTCACTGACTGAGGTACAATCCCTGTCACTGACTGAGATTCTATCCCTGTCACTGACTGATTGTCAATCCCTGACACTGTGTGAGGGACAATCCCTGTCACTGGCTGAGGTTCAATTCCT
>NW_025177620.1:0-1820 GCF_004010195.1 Chiloscyllium plagiosum | reverse complement strand
TCCCTGTCACTGGTTGAGATTCAATCCTGTCTCTGACTGAGATTCAATCCCTGTCTCTGTCTGAGGGTCAATACCTGTCCCTGACTGAATCTCCATCCCGGTAACTGACTGAGATTCAATGCCAGTCACTGACTGAGATTCAATTCCTGTAACTGACAGAGTTTGAATTGCTGTCACTGACTGAGATTCAATCCCTGAAACTGACTGAGATTCAATCCCTGTCACTGACTGAGATTCAATCCCAGACACTGAATGAGATTCAATTTCTATCACTGACTGATTTTCAATCCCTGTCACTGACTGAGAATCAATTCCTGTCACTGACTGAGGTTCAATCCCTGTCACTGACTGATTTTCAATCCCTGTCACTGACTGAGATTCAATTCCTGTCACTGTATGAGATTCAATGCCTGTCACTGACAGAGATTCAATTCCTGTCACTGACAGATTCAATCCCTGTCACTGACTCAGATTCTGTTTCTGTCACTTACTGAGATTCAATCCCTGTCACTGTCTGAGGGTCAAGCCCTGTCACTGTCTGAAGTCAATCCTTGTCACTGACAGGGATTCAATCCCTGTCACTGACTGTGATTCAATCCCTGTCACAGACTGAGGTTCAATCCCAGTCACTGACTGAGATTCAATCCCTGTAGCTGACTGTGGTTCAATCTCTGTCACTGACTGATTGTCAATCACTGTCACTGTCTGAGGGTCACTTCTTGTCACTGACTGAGATTCACTTCCTGCCACTGACAGAGGTTCATATCCAGTCACTGTCTGAGATTCAATTCCTGTCACTGACTGAGATTCACTCCCAGTCACTGACTGAGGATCAATCCCTGTCACTGACTGCGGTTCAAATCCAGTCATGTCTGAGATCAATCCTTGTCTCTGACAGAGATTCAATTACTGTCACTGACAGAGGTTCAAATCCAGTCACTGTCTGAGATTCAATTCCTGTCACTGACTGAGATTCAATTCCAGTTACTGACTGATGGTCATTCCCTGTCACAGATTGAGATTCAATTACTGCCACAGACTGAGGGTCAAACCCTGTCGCTGACTGAGATTCAATTACTGTCACTGACTGAGATTCAATCCCTGTCACTGAATGAGATTCAATCCCTGTTACAGACTGAGGTTCTATCCCTGTCACTGACTGAGATTCAATCCCTGTCACTGACTGATTGTCAATCCCTGTCACTGTCTGAGGGTCAATCCCTGTCACTGACGGAGATTCAATTCCTGTCACTGACTAAGATTCAATCCCTATCACTGACTGAGACTCAATCTCTGTCACTGACTGATTGTCAATCCCTATCACTGTCTGATAGTCAATCCTTGTCACTGACTGAGATTCAATTCCTGTCACTGACAGTGGTTCCAATCCAGTCACTGTCTGAGATTCAATTCCTGTCACTGACTGAGATTCAATCCCAGTCACTGACTGAGGTTCAATCCCTGTCCCTGACTGAATCTCCATCCCGGACACTGATTGAAATTCAATCCTTATCACGAAATGAGATTCAATTGCAGTTATTGACTGATGGTCATTCCCTGTCACAGATTGAGAATCAATTGCTGTCCCTGACTGTGGGTCAATCCCTGTCATTTTCTGAGATTCAATCCCTGTCACTGACAGAGGGTCAATCCCTGTCACAGACTGACGTTCAATCCCAATCAGTGACTGAGATTCAATCCCTGTCACTGACTGAGATTCAATCCCTGTCACTGTCTGAGGGTCAATCCGTGTCCCTGATTGAAAATCCATCCCAGTCACTGACTGAGATTCAATGCCTGTCACTGACTGAGGGTCAATC
>NW_025177619.1:0-2112 GCF_004010195.1 Chiloscyllium plagiosum | reverse complement strand
CCTTGGCACAAAAGCTGAAATCAAACACAGAGTATTACAGGAGAGATGTTGGAGAGATGGCAGATAGATTCAGCATGGAACACCTCCTTTCATGTAGCTGTTTCTTTGAACAGCAACCTCAAAGAACTGAGTGCTTGCTAAAACCAAGCCAAACCAGTGAGAAGCTCAGCTGGGAGAACTGGCCATTCCCCTTCCTTTAGAAAAGTGTTTTATGCTAAAAAGCCTTCTTCCTGAGGCAGTATCTGTTTGCTAGAATCAAATTGGCCCTAAAACCTTTTGAACCTAAACTTCCCAGGGTCTCTTGGTTTACGAACCCTCCGAAAACAAACCAAGGACAATGTAAGTAGCATCATCACAATATAAACAGCAAATGAAAGAGGACCCAGAACTGATCCCTGTGGAACACTTGCTGGTAGCAGGCCCCCAGGCCGAAAACCAAGCCTCCATTATTACTCTCTGTCTCCTTCCATTGATCCAATTATGCATCCAACTGGCAAGCTCACCCCAAATCCCCGTGACCTAACTTTACCAATTAGTCTATCATGCGGAACCCTGTCAAAGGCTTTAATAAAGTCCAACTAAATAAGATCTACTGCTCTGCCATCATCAACCTTTTTGGTAACTTTCTCAAAAGACTCAGTCAGGTTTGTGAGACACTATTTTCCTCACACAAAACCATGCTGAGTATCCCTAATCATTTTTGCCTCTCTAAATGTTCATCAATCCTATCTTTTGTAATCAGGTCTGTAGTAGTTGAATAAGGGGAATGGGTCCTTTTAGGGACAGAATACTGGAAAGAATATCAGGCTTATATGATTTAACCAAATCAGAAACTACATATACACTTAATAAAAGCAGAGGGGGTAGTAAATTGATGACCATAGCTGGGTATGGAGATTTCCCTCACTATTGCTGGTTCACTCATTCATTTATTAAATTTCACAGAAGTGCTATTTTAGCAGTACCTTTCTTAAAGGGGACAGGGACCTTGTTAAATTTGTACCTAATAGTTATGTGCTGATGGAGAAAACTTGTTTGATGTCCTGCAACCTATTCAAGTCCCAGTGGATGGTTCTGGAGGAGGGTTAGTATTATAATATATTCATAGCTTTGGGTGATATGGAGGAGGGTAGAGAGACCACAATTTTATGATGAATGGAATGCTTATGTTGTAAGTATAGAGTGCTTGTGAGTAGATTGGTAAAAATTCTCCCTGTGTCTGAGTGGATTTCCTCTGGGTACTCCGATTTCCTCTCATAGCCCAAAGATGTGCTGGTTAGTTGAATTGGCCATGCTAAATTGCCCAGTGTTACAGGGATGTGTAGGTTAGGTGCAATAGTCGAGAAAATGTAGAGTACTGGAATAGGATAATTGGTCTGGGTGGGTCTTTGGAGGGTCGGTGTGGACTTGGGCCAAATGGCCTGTTTCCACACTGAAGTCATTCTATTAAAAAATTATATAAAAAAAGGCAATTGAC
The DNA here is from genome assembly GCF_004010195.1 of Chiloscyllium plagiosum. NCBI lineage: Eukaryota > Metazoa > Chordata > Chondrichthyes > Orectolobiformes > Hemiscylliidae > Chiloscyllium > Chiloscyllium plagiosum. Next base: position 635 of record NW_025177619.1, on the reverse strand, counting down.
ACCCTGCATCATAAAGATACATCAGCTAGACCACGGAGGCATTGTTAATTGCTGTCTGATAAGAGTAAGCAGGGCAGAACCTTCACAGATCACAGAATATTCAGGGTCCAAAGGTTACAAGATAAGCAACTGACTACATAAGTGAATCCAACAAGTAGATATGTAACACACATTGATCTAATGTCATCACAATGCCCAGTTAATTAAATTATAAATTTGATTTGGCTAATTTACAGACCTGATGTAATAAACTGCCTCAACAATCAATTTATAGACTTGATGTAATCATTGCCCAGTTGATTGATTCATGCGTTTTACATGATCAACTGCACAATAGCAGTTCATTTGGAGACTTATATAATTTTGATGTAAGAAAGTATAAAAATAGTATTGTGTGGGTGTTTGACAGAGTGAGCTCCATTGCTCTGCGCAATGATCTTGAAATCCTCTCCTTGTTGAAATCGATTATCGCTTGAATAAACTGCTGTTCCTGCTGAATTCCTGATACCTTCAGAGTCTTCCTGTCTAAGAGACCGAGGTCGCTCCTACAACCTCCAACAATTTACCCACAACTGAATTCAGACTCACAGGTCTATGGTTCTCCGGTTTCTCCTTACAACCATTTTTAAACAATG
>NW_025177618.1:833-2112 GCF_004010195.1 Chiloscyllium plagiosum | reverse complement strand
GAGATTCAATCCCTGTCACTGACTGAGGTTCAAACCCTGTCACTGATTGACATTCATCCCTGTCACTGACTGAGATTCAATCCCTGTCACTGACTGAGGTTCAATCCTTGTCACTGACTGAGGCTCTTTCCCAGTCACTGACTGAGATTCAATCCCTGTCACTGACTGAGATTCAATCCCTGTCACTGACTGAGGTTCAATCCCTGTCACTGACTGAGGTTCAATCCCTGTCACTGACTGAGGCTCAATCCCTGTCACTGTCTGAGGGTCAATCACAGACACTGACCGAGATTCAATCCCTGTCACTGACTGAGATTCAATCCCTGTCACTGACTGAGGTTCAATCCCAGTCACTGATTGAGATTCAATCCCTGTCGCTAACTGAGATTCAATCCGTGTCACTGACTGAGATTCAATCCGTGTCACAGACTGAGATTCAATCCCTGTCACTGACTGAGGGTCAATCCCTATCACTGACTGAACTCAATCACGGTCACTGTCTAAGATTTAATCCCTGTCACTGTCTGAGGGTCAATGCCTGTCACTGACTTAGATTGAATCCCTGTAACTAACTGAGATTCAATGCCACTCACTGACTGAGGGTCAATACCGGTCACTGATTGAGATTCAATCCCTGTCACAGACTGTGGTTCAATCCCAGTCACTGACTGAGATTCAATGCCTGTCACTGACTGAGGCTCAATCCCTGTCACTGCCTGAGGTTCAATCCCTGTCACTGATTGAGGTTCAATCCCTGTCACTGACTGCGATTCCATTCCTGTCACTGTATGATCGTCAATCCCTTTGAGTGATTGAGGTTTCATCCCTGTCACTGACTCATTTTCAATCCCTGTTACTGACTGTGATTCATTCCCAGTCATTAACTGAGGGTCAATACCGGTCAATGATTGAGATTCAATCCCTGTCACAGACTGTGGTTCAATCCCAGTCACTGACTGAGATTCAATGCCTGTCACTGACTGAGATTCAATCCGTGTTATTGACTGAGGTTCAATCCCTGTCACTGACTGAGGCTCATCCCAGTCACTGACTGAGATTCAATCCCTGTCACTGTTTGAGGGTCAATCCCTGTCACTGACTGCGATTCCATTCCTATCTCTGTATGAGCGTCAATCCCTTTTAGTGATTGAGGTTGCATCCCTGTTACTGACTGATTTTCAATCCCTGTTACTGATTGAGATTCATTCCCAGTCATTGACTGAGGGTCAATACCGGTCAATGATTGAGATTCAATCCCTGTCACAGACTGAGATTCAAT
>NW_025177618.1:0-779 GCF_004010195.1 Chiloscyllium plagiosum | reverse complement strand
GTAACTGACTAATGGTCAATCCCTGTCACTGATTGCGATTCAATCCCTGTCACTGATTGAGAATCAATCCCTAACACTGACTGAGGTTCAATCGCTGTCACTGACTAAGGTTCAAACCTGACAATGACTGAGGTTCAATATCTGCCACTGACTGAGTTTCAATCCCTGTCACTGACTAAGGTTCAATCCCTGTCACTGACTGTGGTTCAATCCATGTCACAGACTGAGATTCCACCCCTGTCACTGACTGAGATTCAATATCTGTCACTGACTGAGGATTAATCCCTGTCACAGTCTGAGATTCAATCCCTGTCAATGTCTGAGGGTCAGTCCATGTGCCAGACTGAGGTTCAATCCATGACACTGACTGAGGCTCAAGCACTGTCACTGATTGATGCTTAATCACTGTCACTGCCTGAGGTTCAATCCCTGTCTCTGACTGAGGTTCAATCCCTGTCACTGACTGAGATCCAATCCTAGTCACTGTCTGCGAATCAATCCCAGTCACTGCTGAGGTTTAATCCTAGTCAATGATTGAGATTCAATCCCTGTCACTGACTGAGATTCAATCGGTGTCACTGACTGAGATTCAATCCCTGTCACTGTCTGAGGTACTATCCCTGTCACTGACTGAGGCTCAATCCCAGTCACTGTCTGAGGGTCAATCCCAGTCGCTGACCGAGATTCAATCCCAGTCACAGACTGAGATTCAATCACTACACTGACTGAGATTCAATCCCTGACATTGACTGAGGTTCAATATCTGTCACTGACTGAGA
>NW_025177617.1:1336-2112 GCF_004010195.1 Chiloscyllium plagiosum | reverse complement strand
ACGAACCACTAACTCTACCAAAGTTCGTGACATCGGCGAAACAATGAACCCACCCTTCCAATTCGTCATCCATCTCTCTTATAAAAAAAATCACTAAGAGCAGAGGTTCCTGAACAGATCACCAAGTTAGTCATTAAGCTCCAGGCTGCATCTGTTCCATCTACCACCAACTTCTGTCTTCTGTGGGCCAGCCAATTCGGCATCCAGACATCCATACCTCCCTGTAAGCCATGCCTCCTTATCTTGTGAATGAGCTTACCGTGGATAACTTTATCAAACGCCTTGTTAAAATTCATATATACCACATCCACTGCTCTAATTCATCAACGTGTTTTGTCACATCCTTAAGGAATTCAATAAGATCTATGAGGCATGACCTGCTCCTCACAAAGCCATGTTGACTGTCTCTAATCATTTAAAATTTTCCAAGTATTCATAAATCCTGTCTCTCAAATCCTCTCCAATACTTTGCCCGTTCGTGGTGTAAGGCTGGTTGGCCAATAATTCCCAGGATTATCTCTATTCCCTTTCTTGAACCAGGGAATAACTTTTGCCAGCCTCCTGTCGTCAGGCACGACTCCAGTGGACAGTGAGGATGCAAAGATAATCGCAAAATGCGCAGCAATCTCTTCTCACTTCCTATAGTATCCTAGGGCATATCCTGTTTGGCCAAATAAATTTATCTATCCGTGTGTTTCTCAAATTTTTCAACGCATCCTCCTGTTCTAGCATATTCGCCTGTTTCATGCTGTCCTCAGAAACGTCAAGGTCCCTCT
>NW_025177617.1:0-707 GCF_004010195.1 Chiloscyllium plagiosum | reverse complement strand
GACATTTTTTTAAACTTATTAAATCTGATTTATCCGGAGTGCCTGCTTTCTGTCCGATAACCAGCCCTCCCCCATTCCTGTGTAACAAGTTCGAAGGGCTGAATAAGGACGAGGAACATCAGTCAGCAATCCAGCCCCTCCAGCCCCTCCAGCCTGCTCCACCATTGAATACAATCATTTCTGATGTCAGTCTGCTCCACCATTGCAAACAATCATGGTTGATGTCAGCGCTCTCCACCAATGAATACTATCATATCAGATGTCAGCGCTTTCCACTATTGAATACAATCATATCTGATGTCAGCCTGCTCCACCATTGAATACAATCATATCTGATGTCAGCCTGCTCCACCATTGAATATAATCATGGCTGATGTCATCTCGGTCTCAGTCCCACTTTCCGGCCCACTCTCCATATCCCTTCAGTTACTCAACATCCCAGCATCCACTGCACTCTGGAACAGTGAATTACACTGATTTACAATCTTTTGATAGAAGTTATCTCATCACTGTTTTAATTCATCTCCACTTATCCTAAAACTATGATCTCTTGTTGTAGATTGCCCCACATGAGGAAATACCCAATGCATGTCGACATTATCAATCACCTTTAGCATTGTCCAGTCCTTAGAAATATCTCCTCCCATTTTTCTAAACTCCAGAGAGTATAGGCATGAATTGCACAATCTCTCTTCAGAGGACAAACT
>NW_025177616.1:0-2112 GCF_004010195.1 Chiloscyllium plagiosum | reverse complement strand
GGGCTGCACTGTCAGAGGGTCAGTACTGAGGGATAGCTGCACTCTCAGAGGGTCAGTACTGAGCGGGTGCTGCATTGTCAGAGGGTCAGTACTGAGGGAGTGCTGCACTGTCAGATGTGTCAGTACTGAGGGAGTGCTGCACTGTCAGAGGGTCAGTACTGAGGGAATGCTGCACTGTCAGATGGGTCAGTACTGAGGGAGCACCACACTGTCAGAGGGTCAGTAATGAGGGAGTGCCGCACTGCCAGACGGTCTGTACGGAGGGAGTGCTGCACTTTCTGAGGTACTGAGGTAGCACTATCTGAGGTATTGATGGAGTAGTCACTGAGGTATTGAGGGAGAACTTTCTGGGTCTTGAGGAAGCACCATCTGAGGTATTGTGGGCGCACTTTCTGAGGTACTGAGGGAGCACTATCTGACGTATTGAGGGAGCACTTTCTGTGGTATTAAGGGAGCACTTTCTGAGGTATTAAGGGAGTACTATCTGAGGAACTCAGGGAGAAATATGTGAGGTACTGAGGAAGCACTATCTGATGTACTGAGGGAGCACTTTTTGAGATATTGAGGGAGCATGTTCTGAGGTACTGAGGGAGCACTATCTGAGGTATTGAGCGGGCACTTTCTGAGGTATTGAGGGAGTACTATCTGACGTACTGAGGAATCACTATCTGAGTTATTGAGGGAGCACTATTTGATGTACTGAGGAAACACTATCTGAGGTACTGAGGGAGATCTATCTGAGGTACTGTGGGAGCACTATTTGAGTTATTGAGGGTGATCTATCTGATGAACTGAGGAATCACTATCTGAGGTACTGAGGGAACACTGTCTGAGGTGCTGAGGAAGCACTATCTGAGGTATTGAGAGAGCACTGTCTGAGGTACTGAGGGAGCACTTTCTGAGGTACTGAGGGAGCACTTTCTTAGGTACTGAGGAAGCACTATCTGAGGTATTGTGTGAACACTGTCTGATGTAATGTGGAAGCACTGTCTGAGGTATTGAGGGAGTACTATGTGAGGTCTTGAGGGAGCACTTTCTGTGTTTTGAAGAAGCACTATCTGAGGTATTGAGGGAGCACTTTCTGAGGTACTGAGGGAGCAGTACCAAAATATTGAGGGAGCACAACCTAAGGTATTGAGGGAGCACTCTCTGAGGAACTGTGAAAGCACAATCTGTTGTACTGTGGAAGCAATATCTGAGGTATGGAGGGAGCACATTCTGAAGTATTGAGGGAGCCATTTCTGAGGTACTGAGGGAGCACTTTCTGAGGTATTGAGGGAGCACTATCTGAGGCACTGAGGGAGCACATTTTGAGATATTGAGGGAGCATCTTTTGAGGTACTGAGGGAGAACAATCTGAGGTATTGAGGGAGCACTTTCTGAGCTACTGAGGGAGCACTTTCTGAGCTATTGAGGGAGCACTGTCTGAGGTACTGAGGGAGCACTATCTGAGGTATTGAGGGAGAACTATCTGAGGAATTGAGAGCACATCATTTAATGTACTGAGGGAGAAATATCTGAGCTATCGAGGGAGCACATTCTAAGGTATTGTGGGAGCACATTCTGACGTATGGAGGGAGCACTTTCTGAGGTATTGAGGGAGAACTATCGGAGATATTGAGTGAGAACAATCTGACGTATTGAGGGAGCAATTTCTGAGGCATTGAGGGAGAAATATCTGAGGTATTGAGGGAGCACTTTTAGAGGCATTGAGGGAGCACTTTCTGAGCAACTGTGGGAACACTTTCTGAGGTACTGAGGGAGCACTATCTGAGGTATTGTGGGAGTACTATCTGATGTAATGATGAAGCACTATCTGAGGTATTGAGGGAGCACTTTCTGAGGTACTGGGGGAGCACTTTCTGAGATACTGAGGGTGCACTATTTGAGGTATTGGGGAGTACTAACTGAGGTATTGAGGGAGCACTTTCTGAGGTATTGAGGGAGCACTATCTGAGGTACTGAGAGAGGACTTTTTGAGATATTGAGGGAGCACTTTCTGAGGTTTTGAGGGAGCACTTCCTGAGTTATTGAGTGAGCACTATCTGATGTACTGAGGAAGCACTATCTGAGGCATTGAGGGAGAACTATCTGAGGGGCTGAGGGAGCACT
>NW_025177615.1:0-2112 GCF_004010195.1 Chiloscyllium plagiosum | reverse complement strand
TTGTTTTCAGACACAAAGACACTTCATGAACACATTCAGCTGAATAAAATTGACTATAAAAAGTTCCTGGATTTGAAAGATAAAGCGTATTTTTCAAGGTGAAGCATTGTAAATGGGGCTGATGTCGTAAAATAACTGCAGACAGAAGTTACATCCTAATGAGTGGCAATTGAATCGTCATTTGGAGACGCCACACCTAAAAGATTTGACCACATTCACATGACGTTAGGTGCATTTCACGCTTTCTGATATCCACCACCGTCTACTCTGTCTTTTTTGTATTTTTAACCCTCTGTGCTGCTCTGCAGCACACCATTCCAGCTGAAAGATGCTCAGACTAAAAGTGAATACAATATTCAGACGGTCCTATGCGATCAGTCTATTTTTTTTTATTATTACAATGGCCATTGCGAGTTTGCAACAATCTACATAACATGAAAACAGATCAACATCTATTTTCCCGGAATTTAACGCAGTGCACATGGGAAACTTTAACCGTCTGCTGAAAAATCACCTTCGGCTCTCCCTCCACACATGTCTCTTCACGTTTTAAGTATTTGCAGTATGTTTGTTGATCAAGATGTCATTATCCTGAAAAGGTCGTTTCTCAATCCACAAAAACTGGTACTTTCCCATAAACGTGACATTGCTCAATATCACCTTCTACCCGTACCCCTCAACACGACAAATTGATGCTGCTCCATGTGAGGCTCAAACTTAAAACTTCGGCAGAGCGCAGCCCACTATACTGGCACAGAGATACCGTGCACTGGTCACTGGAGCAACACATTAATGCTTACCTCCACATTCCTGGTTGTACATTAACGGTTGGGAAACCGAGTTTCTCTGATTCCATGGCTGGTCACTGCGATTATACGATCATCCTCACCAGTGGTTCTGACCCTGTGTGAGGCAAGTGGTGAGCTACTCATTGCAAAGATGTAAGAATGTGCAACTTCAACTTTTGCCTTCACTTATCCATGAGCCTTTTATTTTGTTTTTCATCTGTAGAAATCTTAAAACCTTCATCTTGATCAGACTCAATAACAGATCTCCATTGTGTCTCTGGCATCAAATTCCAAAATGTAAACCCCTTCTGAATTCTTCCACCGCAGTCTGCTGTTTGGGAAGTTTTCCTGTTCAGGGGAATGCACTTGTCAGTGTGTCAACTGCTGCTCTCAGCATTCGCTCTTGCACTGCACTCATTTTCCTTCTGACACTTGCTCACTGTGTTGCTGTGATCATACAGTGGCTTGGTGTCACACAGCCAGGAAAATGATACAGATCAAGGTTTTTGCATTGTTGAATTCAATTGTCAGTTTAGCCTTATTTAGGATTTCAAAATTGCCTGTCCTGTACACAAGTGCGTGTCAAAAATATCTGAGTGGAAGAAAGGTGTTCTGAATAATGACATTGAGTACTATGCACTCTCCTCCAGTCTGGAAAACAATTCCTCACAGACAACTTTACACCTCCTGCTGTCACGGGCTCTTCAGTCCGTTGACTTTAAATCTTCACAGATTTCAACAGACCTTGTTACATCGTCATTTCTTCATTTTTGTTCAGATGACTGTGAGCAGAGTGTCACAGTGGGAGTCTGTTTGCCCCACAACTCAGAGGTAAGACGATACTATTGGAACCGTCCTGTACTATTTATCATTTCACCAATACCATGGAGAAATATCTGCTGCTCAGCATAATTTACACAATTCACTTATTCATAAGGTCAAATGTGGCCGTGACATATGTGACGAGGTGGCCGAGAGGTTAAGGCGATGGACTGCTAATCCATTGTGTTCTGCACGCGTGGGTTCGAATCCCACTCTCGTCGCTGTTATCAAGGATTTTCAATTTTGCTATCTTTGGATGATCACAGCTGTCCAATGGTCTGTTTATGTGCATCGACGCTATAATAAAATCTCAAAGAATAATTTGAGTCTGTTACCTAAACTACAGTGAAATGTTGATTGAAATGGGACAATGAAAAGGAACGCGATTGTCTTTTCCAAGTCAAGTTGCTGTGAACTTTTATCGTATGAAAGAGATCCAGAGAACCAAATAACGAGAGATGCGAAGTACATGTTGATGCATGCGATTCTTAATGAGTGTTTT
>NW_025177614.1:1812-2112 GCF_004010195.1 Chiloscyllium plagiosum | reverse complement strand
CACTGTGACACACGGTATAACAGACTCAGTATGTCACATGATATAACAGACTCTCACTGTGACACATAGTATAACAGACTCACTGTGACACACGGTTCAAAAGACTCTCACTGTGACACACTGTATAACAGACTCAATGTGACACACTGCATAACAGACTCTCACTGTGACACACTGTATAAGAGACTCACTGTGACACACTGTATAACAGACTCTCACTGTGACACACTGTATAACAGACTCACTGTGACACACTGTATAACAGACTCTCACTGTGACACACTATAACAGACTCACTGT
>NW_025177614.1:0-1794 GCF_004010195.1 Chiloscyllium plagiosum | reverse complement strand
TGACAGACTGTATAACAGACTCGCACTTTGACACACTGTATAACAGACTCACTGTGACACACGGTATAACTGAAACACTGTGAAATATGTTATAACAGACTCACGGTTACACACTGTATAACAGACTTACTGTGACACACTATATAACAGACTCTCACTGTGACACACTGTATAACAGACTCACTGTGACAGACTGTATAACAGACTCTCACTTTGACACACTGTATAACAAACTCACTGTGACACACTGTGTAACAGACTCTCACTGTGACACACTGTATAACAGACTTACGGTGACACACTGTAAAGCATACTCACTGTGACACACTGTTTAACAGACTCTCACTGTGACACACTGTATAACAGACTCACTGTGACATACGATATAACAGACTCACTGTGAAATACGTTATAACAGACTTACTGTGACACACTATATAACAGACTCTCACTGTGACACACTGTATAACAGACTCACTGTGTCAAACTGTATAACAGACTCACTGTGAAATACGTTATAACAGACTCTCGGTTTCACACTGTATAACAGACTTACTGTGACACACTATATAACAGACTCTCACTGTGACACACTGTATAACAGACTCACTGTGACAGACTGTATAACAGACTCTCACTTTGACACACTGTATAACAGACTCACTGTGACACACGGTATAACAGACTCACTGTGACACACTGTATAACAGACTCTCACTGTGACAGACTGTATAATAGACACACGGTGACATACATTATAACAGAAAACGGTGACACAGTGTATAACAGTCTCTCACTGTGACAGACTGTATAACAGACTCTCACTTTGACACACTGTATAACAGACACACGCTGACACACTGTATAACAGACTCACTGTGGCACACTGTATAACAGTCTCACAGTGACACACTGTATAACAGACACACGGTGACAGACGGTCTAACAGACTTTCACTGTGACACACGGTATAACAGACTCACTGTGACAGACTCTATAACAGACCCTCACTGTGACACACTGTATAACAAACACAAGGTGACACTCTACTACAGACACACGGTTACACACGGTACAACAGGCTCTCGGTGACACACGGTATAACAGACATTCACTGTGACACACAGTATAACAGACTCACTGTGACACTCATTCTATCAGACTCTCACTGTGACACATGGTATAACAGACTCTCATTGCGACACTCGGTATATACAGACTCACTGTGACACACTTTAACAGACTCACTGTGACACACTGTATAACAGACTCTCACTGTGACACACTGTATAGCAGACACATGGTGACACAGTTGTAAAGAAAAACGAAGAAAAAATGTATAACAGACTCACTGTGACACATGAAATAACAGACTCGCACTGTGACACACTGTATAACAGACTCTCACTGTGACAGACTGTATAACAGACACACGGTGACATACGTTATAACCGAAAACGATGACACACTGTACAACAATCTCTCACTGTGACACATGGTGTAACAGATTCTCACTGTGACACGCTGTATAACAGACACACGCTGACACACTGTATAACAGACTCACTGTCGCACACTGAATAACAGTCTCACAGTGACACACTGTATAACAGGCACACGGTGACAGACGGTACAACAGGCTCTCGGTGACACACGGTATAATAGACTCATTGTGACACACGGTATAACAGACTCAGTATGACACATGATATAACAGACTCTCACTGTGACACAGTGTATAACAGACACACTGTGACACATGGTATAACAGACTCTGACTGAGGCACACTCTAT
>NW_025177613.1:0-2112 GCF_004010195.1 Chiloscyllium plagiosum | reverse complement strand
CGAAGGATAGTCAATACTGTGTGTGTGAAATATTCTGCTGCCCGAGGGTGTTTAATACAGTGAGTGAATAATCCTGTGGCCTGAGAATGGTCCAGACTCTGTGGGAATAATCCTGTAGCCTGAGGATGGTCAATACAGTGTGTGAATAATCCTGTGACCTGAGAATGGTCATTCATGTATGGGAATAATCCTGTGGCCTGAGAATGATCAATGCTGTGTGGGAATAATCCTGTGGCCTGAGGGTGTTTAATAGCTTGTGTGAATAATCCTGTGGCCTGAGTGTGGTCATATTCTGTTTGGGGAAAATCCTGTTGACTGAGGATGGTCAATACTGTGTGCGAATAATCCTGTGGCCTGAGGTTGGTCAATACGGTGTGTGAAAACGTATGTTGCCTGAGGATGGTCAATACTGTGCGTGAATAGTCCTCTGGCCTGAGAATGGTCAATACTATGTGTGAAAAATGCTGTGGACTGTGAATGGTCAATACTGTGTATGAGTAATCCTGTGGACAGAGAATGGTCAATACTGTGTGTGTGTAATCCTGTGGACGGAGAATGGTCAATAACGTGTGTGAATTAACCTGTGGCCTGAGAATTGTGAATACAGTGTGTGAGTAATCCTGTGCACTGTGAATTCTCAATAAAGTGTGTGAATAATACTGTGGCCCGTGAATCGTAAATACTGTGTGTGAATAACCTTTGGCCTAAGGATGGTCAATACTGTGTGTGAATAATTCTTTAGACTGTGAGTGGTCAATACACTGTGTGAATAATGCTGTGGCCTATGAATCATCAGTATTGTGTGTGAATAATCCTGTGTCCTGAGGATGGTCAATACTGTGTGTGAATAATCCATGGCCTGAGGATTGTCAATACTGTGTGAATAATCGATGGCCTGAGAATGATCAATGCTGTGTGTGAATAACCCATGGCCTGAGAATGATCAATACTTTGTGTGAATAATCTTGTGACCTGTAAACTGACAAAGCAGTAGGTTCAAAAATCCTGTGGAATTAGGCTGGTCAATACAGTGTGTGAATAATGCTGTGGCCTATGAATCATCAGTATTGTGTGTGAATAATCCTGTGGCCTGAGGATGGTCAATACTGTGTGTGAATAACTCTTGGTCTGAGGATAGTCAATACTGTGTGTAATTAATCCTGTTGCCTGAGATTATTCAGTACTCTGTGTGAATAATCCAGTGCACTGTGAATATTCAATACAGTGTGAATAACCCTGTGGCCTGAGGACAGTCAATACTGTGTGTAAATAATACTATGGCCTGTGAATACTGTGTGTGAATAACCATTGGCGTAAGGATGGTCAATACTCAGTGTGAATAATTCTTTGGACTGTAAATGGTCAATGCACAGTGTGAATAATCCTGTGGCCTGTGGATGGTCAATGCAGTGTGAAAATAATCCTGTAGCCTGTGAATGGTCAATGGTGTGTGTGCATATTGCTGTCGACTGTGAATGGTCGATACACTGTGTGAATAATCCTATGGTTTTAGGATGGTAAATACTGTGTATGAACAATCCTGTGGCCGGAGGATGGTCTTCACTGTGTGTGAATAATCCTATGGCCTGACGATGGTCAAAACTATGTGTGAACAATCCCGTGGCTTGAGGATAGTCAATACTGTGTGGGAATAATCATGTACCCTGCGAATGGTCAAGACAGTGTGTTCGTTAATCCTGTGTCCGTATGTTGGTCAATACTGTGTGTGAACAATGCTGTGGCCTGAGAATCATCAGTACTGTGTGGGAATAATCCTGTAACCTGTAAATGATCAAGACAGTGTGTTCATTAATCCTGTGGCCGTAGGCTGGTCAATACTGTGTGTGAACAATCATGTAGCCTGAGGATTGTGAATTCTATGTTGGAACAATCCTGTGACCTGCAAAAGGTGAAGACTTAGTATTCATTAATCCTGTGGCCGTGTGCTGGTCAATACTGAGTGTGAATAAACCTGTGCCCTGTGAATGGTCAATAATGTGTGTGAATATTGCTGTGGCCATTTGAATCGTCAATATTGTGTGAGAATAACCCTATGACGTGTAAATGAACAAGACAGTGTGTGCATTAATCCTGTGGCCGTATGCTGGTTAA
>NW_025177612.1:0-2112 GCF_004010195.1 Chiloscyllium plagiosum | reverse complement strand
TCCTGCTCCTTGGATGCTGCCTGTCCTGTTGCGATTATCCAGCAACCCATTTTCAGCTCTCCCATCACCTGCCAATATCAAGCTCTGTCTTTGCTGATGAAGGGCATTTGCCCGAAACTTTGATTTTCCCGTTCCTCGGATGCTGTCTGACCGGCTGTGCTTTTTTAGTTACATTCTAATCGTGACTCTCATCTCCAGCATCTACAGTACTCACTTTCACCGTAAAGCTATGTCCCCCTCATGCTAGCCATCACCATCCGAGGAAAAGTGCTCTCACTGGCGACGCTATCTAAACCTCTGCTCATCTGATATGTCTCAATGAAGTCGCTTCTCAACCTTCTCTCTAACGAAAACAGCCTCAAAGAAATGAGACATGAGAAAGTAAAGAAAATGTAGAGGGCTTATCGTCAAGACTATCGAATTGAGTGGGGAAGCAGACTTCTGATTGTACTTTTTGCGATCGGAGATGTACCAAGTGAATCAGCCAAATTCAGTCGATTGGATTGAATTTTTAAGATGAGGAGGGAAAACCGCCAAAACGTATTAACAGAAGGTTGTGGGAACTTTGAACACCCTGCCAGCAAATGTCCATGTATTAGAAACATGCATTGTACCCAAAGTGAACCTTGTGATGTCAAACTGGACAAGGCAATGTATCAAGTACTGAAAAAATGGGATTAGAATCATTGGTGCGTGTTTATAAATGATGCTACCAGTGTGGCCGAAAGACGCCTTTTAACTGTACTGTGCTATTCAATGAATCAATCACAGCATGAAATATGGAAATAAAACAGGTTAAACATTAGCAAGAAAACCGAAAGCTGAATGCTACCTACTGTTCGAATTGCACTGAAATCCGTTCCCTTCTCTCCAGTAAGATTATTAACTTCAAGCTTTTCATATGTAATTCGAGTACCTCCATTTAAAACTCGAATTAGAGGAATAACTGAGGCATAACATACACAATGGATCAAAAACGTCAATACTCAGCACTCATTGAGGGTGTACAGCAACACCAAAAAAAAACTGAACAGTTCTAAAATGACATTCTGTTTGATTCAAACTAACAAAACGTATCAGTACATGATATAATACTTGCTGGAATAAGAAAAAAAAATAAATTGCAGTGTGGAGAAGGCATAATCCAGGACTATTTGAATTTTACACAGTGCAGACAAGTCCTGGTGGTGAAATCGTGGTCCGGAATATGTCGCGGGAGGCAGTCAGAGCCTGTGCAGATAATTCATGGAGCCGGGCCCCGGGGCAGAGGCCAGGGTAAGGACGCAGCTTGGCTTCCAGTTCTGATACCTGGATTTCATGGACTCAGTCAAACCAACTGTAATTTGTTTACGTTTTCAAGACATTTTTCTTCATACGCTTACGTTTATTCTGTATCCTGAATTAAAGTTTGTATTGCTTTGTTAAACGTTATGTTTACACTGTCAATTCTGTAACAAGCAGTTCAGAATCTTTACCTAACTTGGCGCCAAATTGGTGACATTATCACCTTTTAAATGCACAAGGCAGTGCATGTGACAATAAAAGTCATTCCACTCTATTTTGATATTATCTGCAGAAATAACAGAACTCTAACAAACATAAGATCCAATCCGGCTACACTAAAACGCATCCTTAACTAACAACTTGTGCAGTTTTCCTCCAGATCATGTCTTTTTGAAAATTAGGAAATATTTTTCTGTTCTGTCGGCGACTGTTCACAAGCTGTTACACCATTCCAATGAACATAACAACTGTATGTACATGACATCGGGTTCAGATGTTCACGAAGAATACTCAGCACATCCAAGTGTATAATCGTTGTTCAAACAGTTATACACATATTTACTTAATAATTACGAGAAAGATGTCTGACTCATCAAAGGAAATTGACAGCATTACACAGGGAACATGTCTGACCATGTAAACCCAACCTGTTTCTCCGATTGGACGATTATCGGGAACTTGAGCTACTTAAGCTGACTCAACTTCCTGAACAGCCCTTAGCCCAGGTAAATGAAACGTCTGAGAGATAACACCTTGTCTGCAACATCTGAAATTCAAGGGGAACATATTTCTTAATGGTATGCATACACTTCAAAATGGGAGCAAAGA
>NW_025177611.1:0-2112 GCF_004010195.1 Chiloscyllium plagiosum | reverse complement strand
ACTGATTATCCATGAGTCACTGTGGGCTATCAGAAACTGCAGCATCAATGACCTTGCCTCCATGATAAAGAAGAAGTGGATTGTTCACTGATGGTTTCAAAATATTCAGCACCATTCAAAACCTGCACCTATCCTGAAGCAGATGATTCAGCCCATCAAGAGTTTTAAAATGGAACAGCATGAGCCTATTCAGGCATTCTGGGCTGTTACTCAGCAACTGGAGTAGATCTTGTTGGATGATGGCATGGGCGGCACGGTGGCACAGTGGTTAGCACTGCTGCCTCCCAGCGCCAGAGACACGGGTTCAATTCCCGCCTCAGGCGACTGACTGTGTGGAGTTTGCACGTTCTCCCCATGTCTGCGTGGGTTTCCTCCGGGTGCTCCGGTTTCCTCCCACAATCCAAAGATGTGCAGTTCAGGTAAACTGGCCATGCTAAATTGCCCGTAGTGTTAGGTAAGGGGTAAATGTAGGGGTATGGGTGGGTTACGCTTTGACGGGTCGGTGTGGACTTGTTGGGCTGAAGGGCCTGTTTCCACACTGTAATGTAATCTAATCTAATCTTTTAACGTCTCATGTCTGTTACACAGCAAATGGAAGAGAATATTGCGACACAGGAATACAGGGAGGACTGGTTACTGAGCCAGAAGCAGGGATAAATTCGGATAAATTAGTCTTTATCAGATCAACACAGATTCACTATGACACAGTGACTAGTGCTGAGAGCTCAACTATTTGCGAACTATTTCAATAGTTTTGGTAAATGTAACGAAACAGTCGCTAAATTTGTGGATGAAACTAAAATAGGCTGGAAACTAAGTTATCAAGAGGAGGTAGAAAATCTCTAATTGGATACGCAATTGTCAATAATTTTTCGATAGTATATAACTGTGAATCTGATTTTTTTCAGGCAGAATAAAAGGTTGAATATTACGTAAACAGAGACACATTACTGGACGTTTTGACAGTGTGTACTGGAGGGTTCACTCAGTTTCTTACAGACATGGGAAGGGTTGCTCCATCTCATTGATGGTCTGCTTCATGTTGTTCACCGTGGCGCCATTGCTGTCGGTATACACGGGATATTTTCATTTCGTCGGTTGACGGTGGGTAGTGATGAGTGGAAGAGTGATTTAAGCCATGTACCAAAGTGTCTGCCTTTATCTGAGCGTTCATCCTTTCTTTCTACGTGGAGACCCGAAGACGATGAGAATGGTTGGCTGCTTCCAAATGAAGAGGATGTGGCTGCTGCCAAGATAGTGTGTATCCACCAACATGATGCACTGTGCATGGACACAGTTTAACATTAGTACAGTGAGATACGGAAGGTCCAACCACAAGAATGGAAACATAAAGGAAATACATTGCTAGATCAGCTGAAATTGTTACTTATATCAGGTTCTCAATCTCACTTACAGAACAAGCCTGTGTACCAGAAATCCCGAGGAGATATCTGTTCAGCATTTAGCACTGCGTTGAGCAAGCTCGACTTGATCCACACCATCAGTCTACTCAGAGTGCAACAATGTGCAGACCATGGCCGTGCATTGATCTACAAACCCGGACTAGATATGTGTCCAGCAAAGAGAGGTATGCAGACCACATCCATGCATTGACCTATAAAACGGTGTGAGATATCTGTCCTGCACAGGGAGCTATGCAGACCACAGGAATATATTGGACCATAAATTCAGACTCGATATCTGTCCAGTACGGGGGTGCTGTGCAGACCACAGCACTGCATTCATCGAGAAACACGGACTACATAGAGTCATAGAGATGAACAGCATGGAAACAGACATTTCGGTCCAACCCGTCCATGCCGACTAGATATCTAAACCTAATCTACTCCCACCGCTATCACCCCACCCATATCCCTCCAAAAACTTCATATTCATATACCCATCCAAATTACTTTTAAATGTTGCAATTGTACCAGCCTTCTAGTACCAGGAGCTATGCAGACCACAACACTGCACGGACATAAAAACGTGGACGAGATATCTGTCCAGCACAGGTAAATATGCAAACCAAAGCAGTACAGTTGAATTCAGTCTTTTTTGAAGAGTTTGAGCCGAATTTTATTGCATTTTATTGATGTACTTTTCCAAATT
>NW_025177610.1:0-2111 GCF_004010195.1 Chiloscyllium plagiosum | reverse complement strand
ATAAGAGCTGGCAGGTCATGCTAAAATTGTGCATAATTTTGGTTCAACCACATTTAGAATGCTGTGTACTGTTCTGGTCGCCGAATTACCAAACCGACGTGCACGTTTATGAAAGAGTGCAGAGAAAGTTAATGAGAATGTTGCCTGGTATGGAAGATGCTAGCTCTGAAGAGACGGTGGGTAGATAATGTTTGTTTTCATTAAAGAAAACGAGATTGAGGGGGACCTGATTGACATCTACAAAATCATGAAGTGTATAGCTAGGGTGGACAGAGATAAGCTTTTTTCCCAACGTGAGGGATTCAATAATGAGATGTCACGCGTTCAAGGTGAAAGGTGAAAAGTTTAAGAGAGGTCGACGTTAGAATATTTTACACAGAGGGTGGTAGGTACTTGGATAGTGTTGCCAGCAGAGGTAGTAGAGGCAAGCACGGAAGATTTATTTCAGGTGCGTCTGGACAGATGCATGAGTAGTGCAGACGGATGCAGAAGGATACAGTTTGTTTGGAATTGGGTGATAGGTTTAGACAGTGGATCAGCTCAGGCTTCGACGTCGAAAGGGTCTGTTCTTGGGCTGTAAATTTTCTGTGTTCTCTGTTCTTCTGTGTTCACTACACCATCAACTTCATGCTACATTGCTACATCTCAGAGAAGGACATTGTCAATTCCAATTATCACAGAGGGAATGAGAATATGACATGCGGCTGTGTCGGAATGCAAGTGATGTACACTGGCTTGGAGTGTTTACTGGGAGCAAGAGGCTGATGTGGAGACGATGTGATCAAAAACAGCTCTTATTGTCAAAGTAACAAAACAGCGCATTGTTAAGGAAAATTTCAGAGAATGCTTTCAATTCATCGACCTTTCGCTTCAGTCTCCACCACGCTTCAGCTGAGCCAATCTGTAGTGCGGGTTAATGCTGTTATTGTATCTTAATGATCTAATGAACGGAGACAAATATGGCCTTCCGCCCCGCCTTTGACCAGCAACACTCCCAGCTTTGGCATTTCATGCGCCTCTGTACCATCATAGAAGAACCACGTCCACAATTTCAAACCAATCATTCCATTTCGATACCGTGGTTGTGAGATCATTTCTTATGTCGCAGCTTTTACAACATGGAGCATAGATTATTGGAACATCAGGCTCAGGAAAAAGGACAATTGGTAGCAGTGAGAAAAAGAAAATTTATTTGAAAGTACCTCTTCCTGTGGAATTCTACATCATGTATTTCACTTGCTCATTTGGCTCTATCTAGTCTATTGTGTGCAGTTCAGCAATTCACAAGATACCCACGGATATGATAGCACTGGAAAAGATGCAGGACAGATTTATCAGGATATTGTCTGAGTCGAAGAGTTTCAATTATGAAGAGAAATTGGATACTCTGCAGGTGTTTTTCTTGTAGCAGAAGAAATTGAGAGGAGACATGATTGAGATGTACAAAATAATCAAGAATATGGATGTTGTAGACTGAAATAAACGTTTCTCTTTGATGGTGAGATCGATCACGGGGGAAAGGCAGGGTGACATACACTTAAGGATAGAAGAGGAACGATTTGAGTGAATGCGCAGACAAATGTTTTGAAACAGCGGTTGGTTGAAATCTGGAACTCAGTGCATGCAAGGGTTGGAGAGTCAGAAATCCTCATAACTTCCAGAAGTATTCAGATATGAATTTTGTGATGCCAAGACAGACGAGGCTGTAGGCCAAGTGATTGAAAAAAGTGTTAGGATAGTTAAGCGAATGTTAATTTCCAGTAATACCAAATAGGCTTCTTTTTGCATAAAATTCCTGAATATTACCACCGCCTGTCGCTGCGTGAGCACCGGTTCAATTCGCTTCCAGGACGTCTGCATGCATATTGGGAGGGCTCAGTGGGTGGAACTGTGCCTTTCTGCACCAGGAACCCGCATTCGATTCCAGACTTGTGTGATTGACTGCGTGGAATTTGAACACTCCTCTCTCTCTCCCATGTGAGTTTCCTCTGGCTGCTCCGATACCTTCCCACAATGCAAAGGTGTGCAATTCAGGTCAATGGCAAAAAAAATCTAAATGGACTGTAAGTGTTGTAAATCTCGCCGAAGGTCCTGTCCAGGTCTATCAGTAA
>NW_025177609.1:0-2111 GCF_004010195.1 Chiloscyllium plagiosum | reverse complement strand
CTTTCTGTGTTAGGCAAAGCGTTTGAGCAGCTTGAACACACATCTATGGAACTTGTTCAAAAACAGAAATTGCTGACGAACCTCAGCAGGTCTGGCAGCATCTCGTGGAGTGAAAGCAGAGTTAATCTTTCAGGGCGAGTGACCCTTCTACGAAGCTCACATTTTCTCCAGGATTTTTTGCATTTTCAGTTCCAATATCCATAGTTATTGTTTAATTGAAATTTTTTTCTGAGTCTATTCATTTCTAGAGAAACTCAACAGGTCTGGCATCATCTGCAGAGACAGAGAAACAGAGTTAGCGTTTCAAGTCCAGTATGACACTTCTTCAGAACTGAAAAGGATTGGAAAATGAGCTTTATAATCCCTTGACAGATGTGGGGAGTGGGTTGACGGGTAATAGAGGGTGTGGCAAAAGATAAACAGGCTTTTAGTAGTGGTGAACGAGAAGACCATGTGAAGTAGCATAATAATTAAAATGTGAATGGGGAAAAGGGGTTCTCTCTATTGAGTGAACGATAAAGAAGATACAATCATACAAGGTCGGAGGGAGGCCAGGAGGGAGAATGTATGGAAACTGCAGAACAGTTATAATGGGGTCAGACTGTGAAGTTATGAAATTGTACATTAACTCCTACAGGTGCAACGTATTGAAAGTGTAAAGTGAGGTGTTGCTCGTGCTTGGGCTGGACTTCCTTGGAACATTACAGCAGCCCAGGTCCGAAATGTTAGCATGAGAGCAATGTAGGTTATTGAAATGGGAAGCAATGAGAAGATCAGGGTTATTTCTACAGACCGAGAGGGAGTGTTCCACAAAGCAATCTCTGTTTGGTCTCGCCAATATAGAGAGACTGCATTGTGAGCAGCAATGATAGGAGACCAGATTGAAACACATGCAGAAGTTCCCCCTGAATGATTGAAAAGAACCAGGCATCTAAATTGAGGCTTTCTGTCTCACATCTGGTCTGAAGCGGAATGTGAATACAGACCCAGAGGAAGGTCAGTGAGTATACATGAGCAGACATTCAAGCAGATATCCCAAACCGCTCAGTAGTTATTGTTTCTGTTCAAAAGAAGAACTCGATAAGCAGGTGAACCACCCATGGTTGAAAAAAAGCTCTCAAGAATACGATTGATGTGCATTAGTGGAGGGCCAGATTTATAATGTTTATTTCAGGGACCATATGCTGATGTTAGGCATGAATTTCAGCTATGCTTCCTGATTTACCCCGCACAAAACACTGCCATTGCTGCTCCATCGTCTTCCCTGATCGTCTCCCCTTCCTGATTCCAGGTTTTTCCTCTCAAATTACAGAGTACATTCTCTCACATTATGGTCCCTACCCATTTCACCTGAAATTCTTTGATCAAGCCTACCTATTCTGCAGTAGCATCAAGCTGCGTTTTGTGATGCCACTTTGCTCTGGTCTCAGTGTGGCTCGGCCTCACCATTCATGCTGTTTTACACCTCCCACTCACATCTCATTCTGAAAAGTTTCCTTCTTGGCGTAAACCTTAATGAAAACACCTCTCCCCCTTTGCACTGAATTCACATTGTGATCCAAATTTCAAAAAGTACACTAGCCTTCATCTCACTCTGCTAAAGGTAGACGCTGACCGTGTGGTACAAGAATTCCCCTTCTTATATGGTTCAGGACGGAGATTCGCTTTCACTGTAGAGATTTTCACACGATTTGGAAAAACAATTCAGGTGTTTGACCTCTTCTTGGTACTCGTATGAGCTTCCTCCTGCCTTAACATGGAGTATTGTAACATGGAGAAAAACAACTCACATTATGAAGCTTGGGCTTTGTGTTATTAACCTGTCATTTGAATACTGTTTCAAATTTGTAGTGCTTATCTTTAAATGCTTGTTCGTGAAGCTGGTGTCAGATAGCGTGTAGGAGGTTGAGGGGTGACATTGTAGAAGTTTATAAAATCATGAGAGGCTGAATTGAGTGACCAGCCAAGGTTTGCTTTCCATGGGATGGGGGAGTTCAACCACAGAAGGCATAGGTTTTAGGTGAAAGAGGGAAGATTTGAAATGAACGAGGGGTCAATGTTTTCACACAGTGGGTGAAGTGTGTATATGGAATAAGCTGTCAGAGGAAGAG
>NW_025177608.1:0-2111 GCF_004010195.1 Chiloscyllium plagiosum | reverse complement strand
AACCACACATTCCCACCTTTTTCTCATTGATAAAGAACACAATCCCACCTTTTTCTCAGTGATAAAGATCACAATCCATCCTTTTTCACATTAATAAGGAACACAGTCGCACCATTTTCTCATTGGTAAGGAACACAATCCACCCTTTTTCTCAATGATAATGAATGCAATCCCATCTTTTCTCATTGATAAGGAACACAGTCCCACCTTTTTCTCATTGATATGGAACCCAATCCCACCTTTTTCTCATTGATAAGGAACACAATTCCACCTTGTTCTCATTGTTAAAGAACACAGTCCCAAATTTTTTGACATTGATAAGGAACACAGTCCCACCGTTTTCTCTTTTATACGGAACACAGTCCCACCTTTTTCGCATTGATACAGAACACATTCCCACATTTTCCACATTGACAAGCTGCACAGTCCCACCGTTTTCTCAATGATAAGGAACACAATCCCACCTTTTTCTCATTGATAAGGAACACCGTCTACGCATTTTCTCATTGATACGGAACACATCCCCACCATGTTTGTATTGATAAGGAACACAGTCCCACCCTTTTCTCATTGATAAAGAACACAGTCCCACCTTTTTCTCACTGATAAGGAACACGGTCCCAAATTTTTCTCATTTATGTGGAACACAATCTCATCTGTTTCTTATTGATAAGGAACACAATCGAGCATTTTTCTCATTGATACAGAACACAATCCCACCTTTTTCTCCATCATACGGAACACAATCCACCCGTTCTCTCTTTGATAAGGAACACAATCCAGCCATTTTCTCATTGATAAGGAACACCATCTACACATTTTCTCATTGATACGGAACACAGTCCCACCCTTTTCTCATTGATAAGGAACACAATCCCACCTTTTTCTCATTGATAAGGAACACTGTCCCAAATTTTTATCATTTATATGGAACACAATCTCATCTTTTTCTTATTGATAAGGAACACAATCGACCCTTTTTCTCATTGATACAGAACACAACCCACCCATTTTCTCATTGATAAGGAACACAATTCAAACCTTTTTCTCATTCATAAGGAACACAATCCCACTTTTTTCTCTTTGAAAATGAACACAGTCCCACACTTATGTCATTGATAAACCACACATTCCCACCTTTTTCTCATTGATAAGGAACACAATCCCACCTATTTCTCAATGATAAAGATCACAATCCATCCTTTTTCACATTAATAAGGAACACAGTCCCACCCTTTTCTCATTGGTAAGGAACACAATCCACCCTTTTTCTCAATGATAATGAATGCAATCCCACCTTTTCTCATTGATAAGGAACACAGTCCCACCTTTTTCTCATTGATATGGAACCCAATCCCACCTTTTTCTCATTGATAAGGAACACAATCCCACCTTTTTCTCATTGATAAGGAACATAATCCAACCTTTTTCTCATTGATAAGGAACACAGTCACACCTTTTTCTCATTGGTATGGAACAGAATTCCACCATTTTCTCATTGATAAGGAACACAATCCATCTTTTTTCTCATTGATAAAGAAGACAGTCCCGCCTTTTTCTCATTGATAAACAACACCGTCCAATCTTTTTCCCATTGATAAGGAACACAATCCCACCTTTTTCTCAATGATAAAGATCACAATCGATCCTTTTTCACATTGATAAGGAACACAGTCCCACCGTTCTCTCGTTGGTAAGGAACACAATCCAAACTTTTTCTCATTGATAAGGAACACAACCCCACCTTTTTCTCATTGATATGGAACCCAATCCTACCTTTTTCTCATTGAGAAGGAACACAATCTCACCTTTATCTCATTGATAATGATAACAGTACTACCTAATTCTCATTGATAAGGGACACAATCCCACGTTTCTCTATTTGATATGGAACCCAATCCGACCTTTTTCTCATTGATAAGGAACACAATCTCACCTTTATCTCATTGATAATGATCACTGTCCCACCTTTTTCTCATTGATACGGAACACAATCCCATCTATTTTTCATTGATAAGGAACACAATTCCACCTTGTTCTCATTGTTAAAGAACACAGTCCCAAATTTTTTCACATTGATAAGGAACACAGTCCCACCTTTTTCTCTTTTA
>NW_025177607.1:1219-2111 GCF_004010195.1 Chiloscyllium plagiosum | reverse complement strand
TGTGTGAAGGCTGCACTGTTGTTGTGTGTGAAGCCTGCAGTGTCCATGTGTGTGAAGAATACAGTGTTGCTGTGAGTGAAGACTGCTCTGTTGCAGTGTGTGAATACTGCACTGATGCAGTGTGTTAAGATTGCACTGTTGCTGTGTGTGATTTCTGCAGTGTTGCTGTGTGTGAAGACTGCAGTGTTGCTATGTGTGAAGAATGCAGTGTTGGTGTGAGTGAAGACTGCACTGTTGCAGTGTGTGAATACTGCGCTGTTGCAGTGTGTTAAGATTGCACAGTTGCTGTGTGTGATGTCTGCAGTGTTGCAGTGTGTGAAGACTGCAGTGTTGCTGTTTGTGAAGACTGCAGTGTTGCTGTGTGTGAAGACAGCACTGCTGCTGTGTGTGAAGGCTGAAGTGTTTCTCTGTGTGAGAACAGCACTTCTGCTGTGTGTGAAGACTGCAGTGTCGCTGTGTGTGAAGACATCAGTGTTGCTGTGTGTGAGGACTGCAGTGTTGCTGTGTATGAAGACTGCACTGCTGCTGTGTATGAAGACTGCACTGTTGCTGTGTGTGAGGACTGCACTGCTGTGTGTGTGATGGCTGCACTGCTGTTGTGTATGATGACTGAACTGTTGCTGTGTGTGAGAACAGCACTGCTGCTGTGTATGAAGACTGCTGTGGCGCTGTGTGTGAATACAGCAGTGTGACAGTGAGTGAAGACTGCAGTGTCGCTGTGTGTGAATACAGCAGTGTTACAGTGTGTGAATACAGCAGTGTTACAGTGTATGAAGACTGCAGTGTCGCTGTGTGTGAAGACTGCAGTGTTGCTGTGTGTAAAGACTGCACTGCTGCTGTGTATGAAGACTGAACTGTTGCTGTTGAAAACTGCAGTGTTGCTGTGTGTGAA
>NW_025177607.1:0-862 GCF_004010195.1 Chiloscyllium plagiosum | reverse complement strand
AGGAAACCGGAGCACCCGGAGGAAACCCACGCAGACACGGGGAGAACGTGCAAACTCCACACATTCAGTCGCCTGAGTCGGGAATTGAACCCGGGTCTCTGGCGCTGCGAGGCAGCAGTGCTAACCACTGTGCCACCGTGCCGCCCTATGCTGCTGTGTGTGAAGACTGCAGTGTTGCTGTGTGTGAAGACTGCAGTGTTGCTGTGTGTGAAGGCTGCACTGTTGTTGTGTGTGAACACTGCAGTGTCGATGTGTGTGAAGACTGCTGTGTTGCTGTGGGTGAAGACTGCATTATTACTGTGTGTGAAGACTGCAGTGTTTGTGTATGTGGAGACTGCAGTGTTGCTGTGTGTGTGAAGAGTGCTGTGTTGCTGTGTTTGAAGACTGCATTATTACTGTGTGTGAAGACTGCAGTGTTGCTGTATGTGAAGACTGCAGTGTTGCTGTGTATGTGAAGACTGCTGTGTTGCTGTGTGTGAAGACTACACTGTTGTGTGTGAAGACTGCAGTGTCGCTGTGTGTGAAGACTGCTGTGTTGCTGTGTGAAGGCTGCATTATTACTGTGTGTGAAGACTGCAGTGTTGCTGTGTGAAGGCTGCATTATTACTGCGTGTGAAGACTGCAGTGTTGCTGTAGGTCAAGACTGCAGTGTTGCTGTGTGTGAAGACTGCACTGTTGCTGTGTGTGAAGGCTGCAGTGTTGCTGTGTGTGAAGACTGCACTGTTGCTTTGTGTGAGAACAGCATTGCTGCTGTGTGTGAAGACTGCAGTGTCGCTGTGAGTGAAGACTGCACTGTTGCAGTGTGTGAAGAATGCAGTGTTGCTGTGTGTGAAGACTGCACTGTTGTTGTGTGTGAAGACTG
>NW_025177606.1:0-2111 GCF_004010195.1 Chiloscyllium plagiosum | reverse complement strand
TGTTACTGACAGCTGTGTTACTGAGGGCTGTGTTGCTGACGGCTGTGTTACTGACAGCTGTGTTACTGACGGCTGTGTTACTGACGGCTGTGTTACTGACAGCTGTGTTACTGAGGGCTGTGTTACTGACAGCTGTGTTACTGGCGGCTGTGGTACTGACGGCTGTGTTACCGACGGCTGTGTTACTGACGGCTGTGTTACTGACAGCTGTGTTACTGAGGGCTGTTACTGAGGGCTGTGTTACTGAGGGCTGTGAAACTGACGGCTGTGTTACTGACGGCTGTGATACTGACGGCTGCGTTACTGACGGCTGTGTTACTGACGGCTGTGTTACTGACGGCTGTGTTACTGACGGATGTGTTACTGACAGCTGTGTTACTAAGGGCTGTGTTACTGACATCAGTGTTACTGACGGCTGTGGTACTGATGGCTGTGTTACTGAGGGCTGTGTTACTGACATCTGTGTTACTGATGGATGTGTTACTGATGGCTGTGGTACTGAGGGCTGTGTTACTGACATCTGTGTTACTGACGGATGTGTTACTGATGTCTGTTATTGAGGGCTGTGTTACTGACATCTGTGTTACTGAGGGCGGTGTTACTGACAGCTGTGTTACTGAGGGCTGTGATACTGACGTCTGTGTTACTGAGGGCTGTGTTACTGACATCTGTGTTACTGACAGATGAGTTACTGACAGCTGTGTTACTGAGGGCTGTGTTACTGACATCTGTGTTACTGACGGATGTGTTACTAACAGCTGTGTTACTGACGGCTGCGTTACTGACGGCTGTGTTACTGAGGTCTGTGATACTGGCGGCTGTGTTACTGACGGCTGTGTTACTGACGGATGTATTACTGACAGCTGTGTTACTGAGGGCTGTGTTACTGAGGGCTGGGATACAGTCGGCTGTGTTACTGACGGCTGTGTTACTGACGGCTGTGTTACTGACGGATGTATTACTGACAGCTGTGTTACTGAGGGCTGTGTTACTGAGGGCTGTGATACTGACGGATGTGTTACTGACGGCTGTGTTACTGACGGATGTGTTACTGACGGCTGTGTTACTGACATCTGTGTTACTGACATCTTTGTTACTGAGGGCTGTGTTACTGATGGCTGTGTTATTGACAGGTGTGTTACTGGGGGCTGTGTTACTGAGGGCTGTGTTATTGACAGATGTGTTACTGAGGGCTGTGTTACTGACATCTGTGTTCCTGACGGCTGTGTTACTGATGGCTGCGTTACTGACAGATGTGTTACTGACGGCTGTGTTACTGACATCTGTGTTACTGACATCTTTGTTACTGAGGGCTGTGTTACTGATGGCTGTGTTATTGACAGATGTGTTACTGAGGGCTGTGTTACTGAGGGCTGTGTTACTGAGGGCTGTGTTACTGACAGCTGTGTTACTGACATCTGTGTTTCTGAGGGCTGGGTTACTGAGGGCTGTGTTACTGAGGGCTGTGTTACTGACGGATGTGTTACTGAGGGCTGAGTTACTGACATCTGTGTTACTGACATCTGTGTTACTGACAGCTGTGTTACCGAGGGCTGTGTTACTGACATCTGTGTTACTGATGGATGTGTTGCTGAGGGCTGTGTTACTGAGGGCTGTGTTACTGACGGATGTGTTACTAACAGCTGTGTTACTGAGGGCTGTGATACAGACGGCTGTGTTATTGACGGATGTGTTACTGAGGGCTGAGTTACTGACATCTGTGTTACTGACATCAGTGTTACTGACGGCTGTGGTACTGACATCTGTGTTACTGACGGATGTGTTACTGAGGGCTGTGTTAGTGACATCTGTGTTACTGACGGATGTGTTACTGAGGGCTGTGTTACTGACAGCTGTGTTACTGACAGCTGTGTTACTGAGGGCTGTGTTACTGACGGCTGTGTTACTGACGTCCGTGTTGCTGAGGGCTGTGTTACTGATGTCTGTTGTTGAGGGCTGTGTTACTGAGGGCTGTGAAACTGATGCCTGTGTTACTGACGGCTGTGTTACTGACGGCTGTGTTACTGACAGCTGTGTTACTGAGGGCTGTGTTACTTACGGTTGTGTTACTGACGGCAGTGTTACTGACGGATGTGTTACTGACAGCTGTG
>NW_025177605.1:0-2111 GCF_004010195.1 Chiloscyllium plagiosum | reverse complement strand
TGAATACAGTTCTGCTTCTGCTGTTGCTGCAGCGTCAAATGATAACCCAGTTTGAGTTGCAATATCTACAATTCAATTCTACTGACTGTCCCCCAGTTCACACCGAGACCCATTCACCCATCAGCCCTGTATTCTGTACCTAACCTGGTTTCTGATGCGGTAACAGTTACATTTTCATATTCTCTTTCTGCTGAGGGCCTCTCCCTGGTGTCACGCCTCAAAGTTGTTACTTTAACTCAATCCATTTAAAGTAATGATCAAAATCGTTTCTCTTCCACAATGTCAACTTCTGTTGTTTGAAGTGAATGTGGTTCCCTCTGTTTTTCTCCCTGACCATGATTAAGAGCTCTGTAGTGTCAGTGATGCCAGACTTATGTAGTTTCAGAGTCAAGGAACTTGTCTACCATGCATTATTGTTCAGTTCCCAGTGTACAACGCTCCATGGTGAACAGGATGTTTGAGCATCTTTGACATACTTCTTTGGAAATTGTCCAAAAACAGAAATTGCTGAAGAAATTGCTGAAGATGTTGCAGCATCTTCTGGAATTAATGCAGTGTTTATCTTTCAGGTACAATGACCTTTGAGAAGGCCCCCAGTTTCTCAAGCAAATTTAGTATATTTATTACCAGTATTCAAAGTTATTTACTTTGCGAAAATTTATTCCGTGTCTAATCATTTCTGGAGAAATTCAGCAGGTCTGTCAGCATCTGCAGAGAAAGAGAAACAGCGTTCGCATTTCAAGCCCAGTGTGACACTTCTTCACAACTGAAAAGGATTGGAACCTTGGCTTTTCAATAGCTTGCCAGAGGTGGGGGATGGGTGACAGGGGAAAGATGGGGTGGCAAAGATAAACCGGCTTTTAGCAGTGGTGAATGAGAAGATGATATAATTGGTTTAAATTAAGGTGTGAATGAGGAAAGGGGTTCTCTCTATTGAGTGCAAGATAAAGAAGAGAAAATCACACAAGGTCATAGGGAGACCAGGAAGGTGAATGTTGACTATGTGGCATTATAAAGATCTGGCCATAAATACGTTTTCACTTTCGAGATCATCGCCCCCTTTAGACAAAGGATACCAGGTGCTTGACTTCTAATTGGCACTCGTAAGCGTTTTATCCTGCCTTAGTATCGTAATAGGGAGAAAAACAAATCACAGTATGAAGTTTGGGCTGAGTATTGTTTACCTGTCATGTTGACTATAGTTTCAAATTTACATATTCATCTTGAAATGCATGTTCTTAAAGTTAGTATTGGATGGAGTGTAGAAGGTTAGAACATAGAACATAGAACAATAGGGAGAAAAAACAAATCACAGTATGAAGTTTGGGCTGAGTATTGTTTACCTGTCATGTTGACTATAGTTTCAAATTTACATATTCATCTTGAAATGCATGTGCTTAAAGTTAGTATTGGATGGAGTGTAGAAGGTTGGGGGATGACATTATAGAGCTTTCTTAATCAGGAGAGGTATGGATAGGGTGAATAGCCAAGGTCTTTTCCACAGGATGGGGGAGTTCAGACGTAGAAGACATAGGTTTAAGGTGAAAGAGGGAAAATTTACAAGGGACGCTGGGGCAGTGTTTTTACACAGAGGGTGGTTGGGTATGGAATTAGCTGCCAGAGGAAGAGTGGTAGATGCATGTACAGCTAAAACATTTAAAACTCATTTGGACAAACATATGGATGGGAAACATTTATAGGCATATGGGCCAAATGAAATCAGATGGGACGAGCTTAATTTGGAAAACCTGGCTCACATGGATATTTAGAAAAGCTTCACGCAGGTTCAGAGTTGTTTTGTGAAAGGGAAGTTATATTTTGCCCTGTAAAATCATGCAAAGTACTTCTGGAGATGCCTGAGAATGTAACGAGCGGACTTGATAAAGGGGATCGATTATATGATTTTTGATTATGATTATATGATTGTATGATCTGTTAAACACCAGGCTTTCCAGAGTTTTTCCACAAGATATTACAAAATAAAAGTTCTTACACGAGACAGAAGCTCCTAGGATGATGGAGAATGTATTAACATGCGACGAAGATTGCTTAACAAAGAAAAATCGGAGAGTCAGGAATAATGGATCTTCATGATAAAGGTATATCTGCTG
>NW_025177604.1:0-2111 GCF_004010195.1 Chiloscyllium plagiosum | reverse complement strand
TTTCAGGTATTGGTGTGGCACTAGATGTTCCAAATTATTCACAATCCTGGTTAAAACACCCTGGAGCAGATTTTCAGTTCTGTGTACCCTCCATGGGGACTCCCCCAGAACCAAGTATAAAGCAGTAAACATTATCTCCTGCTGTGGAAGGACAACCTGTGTTGGTCTGAGCATGAACACAGAGCAGATTTAACCCCTGAAGACAAATAACCAGAACAAGTTAAGCAAGTACAAAAAAATGTGTTATGGCACAAAAAGGGGCCCATCAAATCCAAGCTGGCCCTTTGCAGCAGAATCCCTTTTCTCATTCTCCAACTGTCCCCAAAACCCTGAAAATTTATTTCCCTCAGATCTGATATAATCGTATTTGTTAATCATTGATCATCTCTCCTTGCACCACCATACTAGGCAGAATGTTCTGCATATTTCCAGCCAATACAGTCAGCGGGAACACTTGCTCATCTCCCACTTTCTCAAAACACTATATCTGATCTTAAATTTTGAGCCATCACCTATCAAATACAATTTATTTTATTGTCTGCTCTATCTAGATGTGTTATAATCCATTTTAATCTATTTTAATCTAACAAGATATCTTCAACTTGATTTCTTCAAAGAAAATAGCATTTTTTTCAAATCAATCCAGTGACTGCATTTTCTTCATCAGTGCACCACACCAGTAAGTCTGTACTCCACACCATGAAGATCACTCAGATCCTTCCTGAGCAGGAATCTGTTGATCTGAATTGGATACAATGATTGACTGTGACCTAACCAGTCAATTAAATTGTTTAATGAAACCCAGGATCCAATAGGTTTTGATCTAAACATTTTGATTATGTCCTCTCTCCTTTAAAGAATTGTACACATTGTCCCCCCTTCCCTCATTCTCTATTCTTTGTGTCTGTGCTATCCAAATATATACTTCCTTTCTACATTGCTTCTCTCAAAATGTATCAACTCACTGTGTGTTCTAAAAAATATTCACTCTCGCTCCACACATTGTACTCCCTGGAAAACAGAACAGTACAGCACCGGAATAATCAGCCCATCATGTCTGTGCAGACCATGATGCCATTCCAAACTAATTCCACCTGCCTGGACATGATCCATATCCCTACCAACCCCTGCCAGCTTATGTGCCTGCCCAAATGCCTCTTAAGCATTGTGATTGTTTCTGCTTTTACCACCTCCCAGGAGAGTACATTCTAAACATCTGCCACCGTTTGCATAAGAAACTTGCCTGATATAACTCCCTTTAACCTTCACATGTTGTTGGAAATGCTCAGCAGGTCTTGCTGCATCTGCGAAAATCCCCCCCTTAGCCGCTTTCTTTGCAATGAGAACAGATCCAAGTCTCTCAGCCTTTCTTCATAAGACCTTCCCTCCAGACCAGGCACCATCCTGATAAATCTCCTCTGCACCTTTTCCAATGCTTCCACATCCTTTTTGTAATGGTGCGACCAGAACTGTACACAATATTCCAACTGTGGCCACACCAGCATTTTGTATGGTTGCAGCATGATATTGCTGTTCCAGAACTCAATCCCTTTACCAGTGAAACCTTACACACCGGATGCCGCCTTATAAGCACAATCCATCTGGGTGGCAAATTTCAGGGATCTATGTAAATGGACTCCAATATCCCTCTGCACATCCACACTACCAAGAATCTTTCCATTGACCCAATATTCTGCCTTCCTGTTATTCTTCCCAAAGTACATCACCTCACATTTAGCTGCATTGAACTCCACTTGCACCTCTCGCAAGAAGTGAGACAAATCAAACATGATATAAAGATCCAACAGAGTCATTAAATTCATTTGGACATAAAGGGAACATGATTATCTGGTATATCAGTGAGCAAAGGTTTCAAACAACATTGTGTGTGGTCAAGCACCAATACAGACACACGCACACACACATATAAGAGTGTGAGTGTTCCAGTGAACTGACTGCAGAAATTAATTAACATTTTCCCGTTAACAATCTAAAAGCATTCACAGACAGAGAAGCTATAAATATGTTGTGTTTATGGGAAAGGCTTCACCAGATAATCCAACTTGGTGATATGTGACGAGATGAGCACCATGGAAATGTCTGGATTGTGA
>NW_025177603.1:0-2111 GCF_004010195.1 Chiloscyllium plagiosum | reverse complement strand
ATACACACAGGGACTGCTGTTCTCTATAATATAAACAGGGATTGCTATTCTCTATAATACACACAGGGACTGCTGTTCTCTATAATATACACAGGGATTGCTATTCTCTATAATACACACAGGGACTGCTGTTCTCTATAATATACACAGGGATTGCTATTCTCTATAATACACACAGGGACTGCTGTTCTCTATAATACACACAGGGACTGCTGTTCTCTATAATATACACAGGGATTGCTATTCTCTATAATACACACAGGGACTGCTGTTCTCTATAATACACACAGGGACTGCTGTTCTCTATAATATACACAGGGACTGCTATTCTCTGTAATATACACAAGGGGCTGCTGTTCTCTATAATAAACACAGGGACTGCTGTTCTCTATAATATACACAAGGGGCTGCTGTTCTCTATAATATACACAGGGACTGCTATTCTCTATAATACACACAGGGACTGCTGTTCTCTATAATATACACAGGGACTGCTGTTCTCTATAATATACAGAGGGACTGCTGTTCTTTATAATACAGTGACTGCTATTCTCTATAATACACACAGGGACTGCTATTCTCTATAATACACACAGGGACTGCTGTTCTCTATAATATACACAGGGACTGCTATTCGCTATAATATATACAGGGACTGCTATTCTCTATAATACACACAGGGACTGCTGTTCTCTATAATATACAGTGGGACTGCTGTCCTCTATAATATACAGAGGGACGGCTTTTCTCTATAATATATACAGGATCTGATATTCTGTATAATATACACAGGGACTGCTATTCTCTATAATACACACAGGGACTGCTGTTCTCTATAATATACAGAGGGACTGCTGTTCTCTATAATATATACAGGGACTGGTGTTCTCTATAATATACACAGGGACTGCTATTCTGTATAATATACACAGGGACTGCTGTTCTCTATAATATACAGAGGGATTGCTATTCTCTATAATACACACAGGGACTGCTATTCTCTATTATAAACACAGGAACTGCTATTCTCTATAATACACACAAGGACTGCTGTTCTCTATAGTATACACAGGGACTGCTATTCTCTATAATATACACAGTGACTGCTGTTCTTTATAATGCACACACAGGGACTGCTGTTCTCTATAATACACACAGGGACTGCTATTCTCTATTATAAACACAGGAACTGCTATTCTCTATAATACACACAGGGACTGCTGTTCTTTATAATATACACAGGGTCTGTTATTCTCTATAATATACACAGGGACTGCTGTTCTCTATAATATACACACAGGGACTGCTGTTCTTTATAATATACACAGGGACTGATATTCTCTATAATATACACAGGGACTGTTATTCTCTATAATATACACAGGGACTGCTGTTCTCTATAATATGCACTGGGACTGCTGTTCTCTATAATATACCCAGGGACTGCTGTTCTTTAGAATATACACAGGGACTGCTGTTCTCTATAATATACACAGGGACTGCTATTCTCTATAAAATACACAGGGACTGCTGTTCTTTATAATATCCACAGGGACTGCTATTCTCTCTAATACACACAGGGTCTGCTGTTCTCTATAGTATACACAGGGACTTCTTTTCGCAATAATATACACAGGGACTGCTGTTCTTTATAATACACACACAGGGACTGCTGTTCTCTATAGTATACACAGGGACTGCTGTTCTCTTTAATATACACAGGGACTGCTATTCTCTTTGATATACACAGGGACTGCTGTTCTTTATAATACACACACAGGGACTGCTGTCCTCTACAATATACACAGGGACTGCTGTTCTCTTTAATATACACAGGGACTGCTGTTCTTTATAATACACACACAGGGACTGCTGTCCTCTACAATATACACAGGGACTGCTGTTCTTTATAATACACACAGGGACTGCTGTTCACTATAATACACACAGGGACTGCTGTTCTCTATAATATACACAGGGACTGCTGTCCTCTACAATATACACAGGGACTGCTGTTCTCTATAATATACACAGGGACTGCTGTCCTCTATAATATACACAGGGACTGCTGTCCTCTATAATATACACAGGGACTGCTGTTCTCTATAATA
>NW_025177602.1:0-2111 GCF_004010195.1 Chiloscyllium plagiosum | reverse complement strand
AGGAAAAGCATTTTTAAAAATAGAAGCCACGCCCAATAATTATGTTATCAGTCAATAATTACAACAATACAGTCAATAGTACAACATAAGAGAAGGAGCTCAGCCTGTAATGCCTGTGCCCATTGTTACAATTCACTGGGGTACTGCTCTGGAAATCAGACCACACGATTCCTGGAGTCATTCGCTGCATGGAAAAGGTTTTCTCGTGTCATTTTTGCTTCTTTTGCCAATTACAAACCATCAGTGCCTTCTCGTTCTCGATATTTTCGCAAATGTGAACATCTTCTCCCTATTTACTCTGACCACATCCATTGTGATTTCCAGTACTTTGATTGAATCTGTTCTCTTCAAGAAAGTCAGTCCTGACTTCTCTGCCTGATCTTCATAACTTCTTGATTGCAGCAAGTGTACATGTGCAACGAGAAGTGGGTGTCATTACCAAGAATTGTTCACAAGTCTGTCTGACTGAGGAGCTTTTAGTTACGGGGTGACAATCTGCTAAGAAGCTCAATGGTCTGTATTTTGGGAGGACTGGGGGGTTAATTGGTAATCTCTTGCCCAGAGACCTTCCATTGTCTGGATCCAGATTGCCAGAAGCTGATCCATAA
The DNA here is from genome assembly GCF_004010195.1 of Chiloscyllium plagiosum. Taxonomy (NCBI): domain Eukaryota; kingdom Metazoa; phylum Chordata; class Chondrichthyes; order Orectolobiformes; family Hemiscylliidae; genus Chiloscyllium; species Chiloscyllium plagiosum. The sequence goes on along the minus strand of NW_025177602.1, from coordinate 1,503 downwards.
CCATCATTGAGCAGCAGGGACGAGCCTGATCTAAGTTGATGGGGGGAGATTTTAATTGTGTTATTGACCCAGAGGTGGACAGGGTACCTAGGAGCTCTGCAGGCATATCTCTGAGATCTAAGCAATTGGTGGATCTGAACAGGGAGCTGGGCTGGTAGATGTGTGGAGGTGTCTCCATCCTGAGGGTAGTGATTTTACTTTCTACTCTAACCCACACAATTGTCATACCAGAATCGATATGTTTTTTGTTTCCCCTCGACCCTTTTAAATCGATACTGTCTTGTAAAATAGGTAATATAACTATTTCTGATCATGCCGCAGAATAGTTGGAAGTTACGACTAGTGATGATGGGATAAGTCCCCCACATTGGCGTATGGGCCCTTTCTTATTGAAGGATAGCAAGTTTATAAAATATTTTTCGCAGGAATTTAAAACTTTCTGGGATATCAACTCAGGCACAGCCAGTACCCCTTTGACGATGGGGGAGACCACTAAGGCATACGCACAAAACTTGGTTATTTCATATTCTGTGTCCCGGAAAAGACAAAAGGGAGATCAACAGCGTCTGCTGGAAGCTCACCTGAAGGCAGCTGTAACTGCGTGTGCTGATAGGCCCTCCATTACTAAGCTACAGAGGATCACAGCACTTGGGGCAGCCTTGAATACCGCAGTTACTCAAACAGCAAAGATTGAGATATTATTTGCGAAGCAGGGATTATTTGAATACAGTGACAAGCCTGGCAGGTATCTAGCGCACCTTGCCAGAAAGGAAAAGGCTCCCCAAGCCATTACATCTATCAGAGAGAGTGCTGGTACTCTGACTTGTAATCATAAAAAGATTAATACAGCCTTTAGAAAGTTCTATTTTGAATTGTATAAGTCGCAGGACTGTGAGGATAGAACTGGGAAGATGGAGTCTTTCTTTAGAAATCTGGCCCTCCCGGGCCTAACCTCGGAGCAGGTGTCACTCTTGAATGCCCCCCTGACAACCCAGGAAGTACAGTAGGCGGCTAGGCAGCTTCAGGCAAGGCGCCTGGACCAGATGGATCCCAGGCTGAGTTCTATAAAGAATTTTTAGGGGAACTGGCCGGGCCACACATAAATATGTATAACTATTCACATAGTCATTGCTGCCTACTGCCTTCATTGAGAGAAGCAAATATCTCTCATTCTTAAGAAGGGAAAGGCCCCAGAAGACTACTCTTCATATAGACCCATATTCTTGTTAAAAATGGATTTTAAAATTCTCTCAAAAATGCTCGCATTAAGACTGGAGAGGGTTTTACCATTCATTATAAAAGAGGATCAGATGGGGTTTATAAAGGGTCACAGGTCAACTAATAACATTAGAAGAGTGTTAAATATGATACAAGCCTGCCAGTAGGGAGCGATACCGGGAGTAGTTGTCTCCCCAGTTGTCTCCAGAGAAGGCATTCGATTGGGTAGAATGTTCATATCATTTCCATACACAGGGACAATTTGGTGTCGGAGAGGTCTTTGCT
>NW_025177601.1:1502-2111 GCF_004010195.1 Chiloscyllium plagiosum | reverse complement strand
CGAAACCGACACACAAACTAAGCAAGAGAAAAAGGAGTAGTAATATTAATGAAGTGAAAAGTGTGTATTCTACCCATCCCCAACTATAATTTAATAGAAGAAAGATTCAACAAACTTCCTTTAAAATGAGAGAAGCATGATTATCGATATCCATGAAAGAATCCAGCCTTCTTTATAGTGTCCACAAAGTTTTCACCTCCTCTGGAGAGTCAATGGATCTACTGAAAGATTCATCAGTGCGGAGATCTATTGAAAGCATACGGAGCACCGCTGGGTTCATTAAGGAATACTGAATCTCAAGTTCCCTTAGTATTCTCTTGATATCATCAAAAGATTTTCTTTTTTGAATCACTGCCGCTGAAAAGACCTGGAAGAACATAATCCTGGAGCCCTTGTTGGATCTTTTCCCTGTGTTCTGGAAGCTTCCATAAGTCTTTGAATGCCCCTGTAACCACGTAATCGCACAAGGACAGGGTGAGGGCGTTAGTCTGAGACTGACCTACGCGCGGTAACCTGATGAACTGTCTCACTCTTCACCCGCCGCTCTTCAGCTTCGAAGTGAAGTAATCACGGCAGCCAGTTCTCGAAAAAAAAATCACTGGCTGAACA
>NW_025177601.1:0-380 GCF_004010195.1 Chiloscyllium plagiosum | reverse complement strand
AGCCCTATCAGTTACCTGCGGCTGATGAAAGAAATCTGCCTGACTTGTTTCTGTCACTGAATCTGGCCCAGTCTGAAACCTTTATAATCGGTCATATCACCAACCTGGTTACATTTAAAATGTGTTATGAGTAGTGGAGGAGTGGGACTAGAAAAGAAAACTGTTGACACCCTCCAACTTCAGTCAGAACCGGATTGTGGAGAAATTCTCAAAGTTGGATTTCATTAAAATGGGAATTCTCTTTCTCAGAAGTTTGGGATGGTTGAATCTTTATATTAAAGCAAGGCTGGCCTCATCTGATTGTTTATAGACAGGTGAATCAGGGATAATAGTGCATGGAGAGACATGTGCAGCTGGGACCACAATGAGATGAGCCACGA
>NW_025177600.1:0-2111 GCF_004010195.1 Chiloscyllium plagiosum | reverse complement strand
TCCTTCACGTTCCCAGTATCTGCATTCCTCACTCTCTCCATCATGTTCCCAGTATCTGCATTCCTCACTTTCTCTATCACGTTCCCAGTATCTGCATTCCTCACTTTCTCCATCACTTTCCCCGGTGTCAGCATTCCTCACTTTCTCCATCAGGTTCCCACTATGTGCATTCCTCACTTTCTCTATCACGTTCCCAGTATGTGCATTCCTCATTTTCTCCATCACTTTCCCCGGTGTCAGCATTCCTCACTTTCTCCATCAGGTTCCCACTATGTGCATTCCTCACTTTCTCTATCACATTCCCAGTATCTGCATTCCTCACTTTCACCATCCCTTCCCTATTATCTTCGTTCCTCCCTTTCTCCATCGCATTCCCAGTATCTGCAATCCTTACTTTCTCCATCACTTTCCCAGTATCTGCATTCCTCACTTTTTCCATCCCTTTCACAGTATCTGCATTCCTCATTTTCTCCATCACGTTCCCCAGTATCTGCATTCCTCATTTTCTCATGCACATATCCCAGTATCTGCATTCCTCACTTTCTCCATCACGTTCCCTGGTATCTGCATTCCTCACTTTCTCCATCACGTATCCCAGTATCTGCATTCCTCACTTTCGCCATCACCTTCCATTGAATCTTGATTCTGCACTTTGTCCATTACAATCCCCAGTATCTGGATTCTGCACTTTCTCCATCACATTCCCCGGTATCTGCATTCCTCGCTTTCTCCATTATGTTCCCAGTATCTGCATTCCTCACTTTCTCCATTTAATTCCATTGAATCTGGGTTCCTAACTTTGTCCATCACATTCCCCAGTATCTGCATTCCTCACTTTAACCATCACGTTCCCCAATATCTGCATTCCTCACTTTATCCATCACGTTCCCTAGTATCTGCATTCCTCACTTTCTCCATCACTTCCCCAGTTCTGCATTCCTTACTTTTTCCATCACATTCCCCAATATCAGCATTCCTCACTTTAACCATCACGTTCCCTAGTATCTGCATTCCTCACTTTCTCCATCCCTTCCCCAGTTCTGCATTCCACACTTTCTCCATCACTTTCCCAGTCTCTGCATTCCTCACTTTCTCCATCACTTTCCCCGGTGTCAGCATTCCTCATCTTCTCCATCACATTCCCCAATATCTGCATTCCTGAGTTTCTCCATCACGTTTCTCAGTTTCTGCATTCCTCACTTTCTCTATCACATTCCCAGTATCTGCATTCTCACTTTCACCATCCCTTGCCTATTATCTTCGTTCCTCCCTTTCTCCATCGCATTCCCAGTATCTGCATTCCTCACTTTCTCCATCCATTCACCAGTATCTGCATTCCTCACTTTACCATCACGTTCACCAGTATCTGCATTCCTCACATTCTCCATCACATTTCCAGAATCTGCATTCCTCACTTGCTCCATCACGTTCCCAATATCGGCATTCCTCACTTTCTCCATTCCTTTCACAGTATCCGCATTCCTCATTTTCTCCATCACGTTCCCCAGTATATGCATTCCTCATTTTCTCGTGCACATATCCCAGTATCTGCATTCCTCACTTTGTCCATTACATTCCCCAGTATCTGGATTCCGCACTTTCTCCATCACCTCATTTTCTCGTGCACATATCCCAGTATCTGCATTCCTCACATTGCCCATTACATTCCCCAGTATCTGGATTCCGCACTTTCTCCATCACATTTCCCGGTATCTGCGTTCTGCACTTACTCCTTCACGTTCCCAGTATCTGCATTCCTCACTTTCTCCGTCGCATTCCCCAATATCTGCATTCCTCACTTTCTCCATCATGTTCCCCGGTGTCTGCATTCCTCACTTTCACCATCACTTTCACAGTAGCTGCATTCCTCACGTTCTCCATCACTTTCCCAATACCATCAATCCTCACTTTCTCCATCATGTTCCCCGGTGTCTGCATTCCTCACTTTCACCATCACTTTCCCAGTAGCTGCATTCCTCACGTTCTCCATCACTTTCCCAATATATGCATTCCTCACTTTCTCCATCATGTTCCCCAGAATCTGCATTCCTCACTTTCTCCATCACCTTCCCAGTATGTGCATTCCTCACTTTCTCCATCACATTCCCCGG
>NW_025177599.1:0-2111 GCF_004010195.1 Chiloscyllium plagiosum | reverse complement strand
TAGTTCCCTGGTCTATCTCTCCCACCCTTACTGAGAAGTGGAATTGTATTAGCAGTTCTCTAGTTCTCTGGTACCTCCCCTATGGTCAGATTCTAATTAAAATATTCAGTCAGTGTCTTTCTTCCTTTGACCCCAACAACCGCCTGTAATACAACTCAGTCAGACATGGAGATTGGTCCAAATGTATACAGAACAAAACCTCAAATCCCTGATCGTATTTTACATCAATCTGTTCAAGAGCTTCCTAGTCCATCTTCTTGAATTCTGTACCTGCATCCTCCTTCTCCCAAGTAAAATAGATGAGAAGGTCTCATGGAACAATCCATCAATGTTCTCCAGCTTGACACACAGATTGCCCCTTTGGTTTCTAATGGACACTAGCTGTTTGCTGATTAGTCTGTCCTATTTGTCCGTGTGGAATATCATGGGATTCTCCCAGATCTCGCCTACTTGTACTTCTCCATGTCCCTCTGTTATTCAGTCCTTTCGATGTTTCTCAGGGTCACTACAATCAACTCTCATGTTTTGAAACTCGAGATTGCAGGCTGAGATTCCCAGTCAGACAATCTTGCCATTTTACGGATTAATCTGGATAATACATTTTAAAGTTCCTCTGTAGTCAATATATTCTTTCTTAGATTGGGACTCCGAACGATACACAATATTCTATGTTTAGTCTCACCAACGCTCGATGCAACTGGTGTACGACATCCTCTATCTTCCAATTACATTCACATGAATGTAAACCGAATTTTTACTTTCCCAGTGGCATATGTTCTTCCCAATATATCTCGGTTTAATGTTTCTTATGAACTTACAGTGTGAGTTCTTTAGAAAAAGCTCATGAATATCCAACTATACGTTATCCAATGGTTCATCATTACCTATGTCCACAAGAATCATCTTCAAACCATTCCAAAAATATGTTTACCACTTCTGGGTTTCCTTTCATCGGTACATTCTCACACTGCCCAGTTATGTTATTACCTTCTAAATATCTAGTAGCATGTTCTTTGTTATCGAGTCCAACAGATACTTGACTGCGGGTGACAAGATAACTGGTCTGTAGTTCACCACTCTCCAAATTCAACATTTCTTAAACTGTTGGATAATATTTATAACCTTTGCCTGATCCAGATTGGCTAAATGACTTTCGGGAATGTGTCGGAAAATAAAGTGAAAATCCTCGATGCAATCAATATGTCTATTGCTGCTTCCTCTGAAATTCTTGTATCAAGTACATCTAGTCTGTCAGATTTATAAATATTCGATCCAGCTTTCCTTAAAAAGATAAGAATGATCTTAGACTTTACTTACACAAGTCCCAGGGTCACCTGGTATTTCTGGAAGATTTTCTGGACATTCTTCCATTAAGATAGATGCAAAGAAACTGTTTCTTTTCTCTGCGATTTCTCTGTTCTCTGCACACCAACCGTTCCACATTTGACCTTGTTTTTATTTTTTTTCAAGCAGTATAGACGCTTTTTAGCAGTCTTTATGTTTTTCTTTCGTTTGCACGCTTTTTCTCATTTTGATTTTTTTCTCAGATTCTTGGTCATCCTTTGCTGGGTCCTACATTTCTCTGAATCCACTGGCTCACTGCAACACTTGGCATTTTTCTAAACTGCCTCCTTTTATCTAATAGGTAGATGAAGGTGGGGTTGAAAGTGATAGTCGGAGAGGAGGATGGACCAGATTGATAGGGAGGAAGGTGGACACATAGGAACATTCAAAAGAGCGATGCTAACTTGGAAGTTTGGAGTAGGAGAAGGTGGGATAAGAGGAAATGGAGAAATCCACTATGACCCCCTGTGTTTGGAAGGTCCCAAGACAGAAGATGAGGCTTTCTTCCTCCAGGCTTCTGGTGGCTTGGGTTTGGCGATAGAGTAGGCCCAGTGCCCTTATGTCCTTGGCAGAGTGGGAAGGGGATTAAAAGTGCTCAGCCAAAAGGCGATGGAGTTGTTCAGTCTGGCTGTCCCAGATGTTCGCTGAAATGATCCACAAGTTGACCTCCTGCCTCGCCAATGTAGAGAAGACCACATTGGGTTTAATGGTTGCAGCAGATGAGGCGTTATGTATCCCTTAATCACCTATCACTTTCAACCTCACCT
>NW_025177598.1:0-2111 GCF_004010195.1 Chiloscyllium plagiosum | reverse complement strand
CGAAGATTTTACAAGTCATCACATATGATGCAGCCTTAGGGTAAAAAGTACCCCTCCCACCCCGCCCCAGGGACAGAATACTCTTGCTAAGCAGAAAAATAAATAAAACAAAGTTAAAATATAAAACATTATAGAGATATCTATAAAAACGGGAAAAAACCACAAAGAAGCACATTTATCTGTTCAACAATACAGTTTTTAAGTGCCTGGCAATGTTGGGTTCACATTCTTCACAAGGAATCTACCTATCCAAATGTGACGCATGACAGCCTGTTCCTGATATATGTCTGAGATCCTACAGGAATATATCATGTCAGTACTTACTGTGAAGAAAGACATGGAAGCTAGGGAACTCGGGTCAATAAATCCATGTCATGACTTTTTGAAAAGAGGCCACATGACAGAGGAGGAAGTGCTGAGTTTTTGAAATGCATAACCACAGATAAATACCCAGGACCCGTTCAAATCTTTCCAAGGTCATTGTGGGATGCTGGGGAAGAAATTGCAGGACCACGACCTGAGAAATTTCTATGATTCACAGAGTTCAGAGGAAGTGTCAATGGATCTGGAACGTTAGCTCTGATTGCTCTGCACAGATGCTGCCAGCCTGCTGAGCTTTTCCAGCAACTTCTAATTTTGTTTGTGATTAATAGCATCCTCAGTTCTGTTAATTTTATTTGTATGATTTACAGCCACCGGTGAGGTGCGAGAGGTCTGTAAGACAGCTAATGTTTTGACATTAAGTTTACAAAGATTGCAAGGAAAGCGAGTCATGTGCGTCTGATGTCAGGGTTGGGAAAGTGTTTGCAGGAGATTCTGAGAGACAGGATCATCAGGCATTCGGAAATGCAAGGATTGCTTTTGGATAGTTAGTACATATTTGCATTTGGTTAAACTGATCTCACCAACTTGATTAAAATTATTCAAGAGATGACCAATGAGATAGATGACAGAAAAGCAGCAGACGTTGTCGTCAACCAACAAGGTGCTAGGTAGAATACTGGTTAATGAGTTTAGATGACAGGGAGAGCGAACCCTTTTGATACAAAATTGGCTTGACAGTAGGAGTCAGAGGGTGTTCGGAGTGAATTATTGTTCTGCCTGGAGGCCGGTGATCAGCGGTTTACCAGAAGACGTTTTGCTCGGACCAGTGTTGTTTATTAGTTTCAGAAATGATTTGGATGAGAAAACAGGAATAATAGTAGACCGTTTGTAGACGACACCAAAATCGTGGACAATGAATATCGTCAATTAAGCGAATAATGAGATCTTGATCAACTGGGCAGTAGGCCGAGGAATGATAGATAGAGACTGAAGCAAACAAATGTGAGGGGTTGCATTTTGTAAGACAAACCAGGGCAGGATTTACAGTTAACAATAGGGCTCTGGGGAGAGTTGTCAAACACAGACATCCAGCGATGCAGTTCGGTAGTTCCTTCAAAGACAATCGCAGGTAAACAGGGCATTTTAGAAGGCATTAGACACACTCACCTTCATTGGACAAAGCATTGAATGACACCAGAATGATAAGGTCACGTTTGGAGTACTGAGTACAATTCCCGTAGACCTATTATCGGAATGATGTTAAAAATATAACAAATGATGTAATTAAGACTGGATATTTTGACATATAAGGATACTCTGGACAATGCATTACTCTGTTATTGCAATTTTTTTTTTCTTTATTAGGCAAGGAGACCAAAACTGCACGCAATACTGCACAGTGATCGAGAGAGGATGTCACTGAGGCCCGGTAAAGCTGCAGGGAGCATAAGACCTTTTACAGACTAATATTTCTAATCAATCCGTTTTCAAATGGTAGTCTGCGTTCTATATTGTCCCCAAAGTGCACAACGTAACATCTGCCACATCGTTCTTCACCTGCCACGTGTTTGCCCATTCATTCCATTTGTCTCAATCACCTTGGAGATTTTTCACGTCTTCAGCCACTCACAATCTGGCATCGTTTAGTCCTGTCAGAATACTTCAGATATTGCATTTGATTCTTACAACCAAATATTTGATGTGTATTAGGAACAACTGGGTCACAAGACCCTATTCCTCTGATAGTCCACGACCTTCGTCGCTCATAACAGGATCCTTTATTTTGG
>NW_025177597.1:0-2111 GCF_004010195.1 Chiloscyllium plagiosum | reverse complement strand
TAATGTGAATAGCTGTGGTGCCAACCCTGACTCGTTTGAACTCCACTAGTCACGGGCTGCCATCCTGGAAGAGACCTCTTCACTCAACTGTCTGCCTTCTGCCAGTCAGCCAAGCCTCAATCCATGGACTCTTATTTAGCAGTTTGCCATACTGCACCTCGACATATGTCTATGGAAATTCAAGCCGGTAACCTCCACAGTCTTGACTTCGTCTCACTTGCTCATTACCTCCTCAAAGTATTATAATATATTTGTCAAATGTGATTTATCCTTGACAACCTGTGCTGATGCTCCTCGTTCTCTGTAATCCCATCCTTCCAATGACCTTCGATACTGTGTTTAAAACAAAGCTGATTTATTTGATTGTTATCTAGAATATCAAAACTTTGCTTTCAGACCTGATTGTGAAGAACAAAGTTCAATCGGTGTTGAGATATGTAAACTCTACGCTGTCTCTTTAGGGTCGATGGGTGAGTGAATTCCATCCCTCAGTGGGATCCCTCTACTCTCTCAGTGGGATCGATTGGTGACCTAACTGTTTTTCTCACATGGAGCAGGCAAATGCTTGCTGACAACTGTAAAACAGATGGTGTGCTGAGAGTTGAGATGATTGCTTGAACCTATTTCCGAAATACATACACTTGAAACGTCTCTCACAATTCGAAAATATCGATGGGACATCAGTTCTACAGAGACTAGAGAGCACATCCCACAAACTACATGTTTGAATGGTCTCTCCTCAATATGAAGACGTTCATGATATACTGTCCCCAGGAACGTTTGTAGTGATTAATATCTATCTTCAGTGTGAACACGTTGATGACACGCTAGTATCCAGGAAAGAGCACAGCACTTCCCGCAGTCAGGGCATTTAGAAAGACCTGTTAATGCTATGTGAAAGGTGATGAGCCATCCGGTCGCTCGGACGTTACAGCATGTCCCACAGATTTGGAACTGGAGACGTCTCTCCTCCGGGTGAGCACGTGGATCACACGTCAGGTCTTTATGATTCTTAATGGACTCTTATTAATGTGAGCATATTTCTCAAAGATGAAGCATATAGAGAGTTGATAACATTTTCCAAAGTTCGGAGAGATAAAAAGTTCCTCATTAGTATGAGCGAGGTGTTCGGTTCACCAATCGCTGGATGTTTTAAAGCATTTTCCGCAGTTCAGACATTGAAATAGTTTCTCATCATTTTGAACGAGTAGGTGTCGCAGCAGGTCAGAGACAGAGTGAATCCCTTCCCACACTCTGAGCAGGTGAATGGCTTGTTCCTGGTATCATTGCATCCACGGGAATTCAGCTCAGACAGGGATTGGATCCCCACGTTTCCCCAGTCTTTCCTCAGCATGACTGCAATTGAGGTGTGTCAGGTCTGATGACAGGTAGAAGCCTAGTCCAAGCACACGATAAGTGAACGATTTCTCTCCTACTGCAACCAGAGCTTTTTCATTTCATGTTCGAAATCTGATCAAGTTGTATTTGGGATAAACAGCGCGGCTTCCTCAGATTATGGTGGGGAGGTCCGTTTGTAAATCTTCCCGTTATAAAATCCTGCAAATCTGATGTTATCCAAAAATGAGAGTGTGAAACCGTCTTTCACAAGACTCTAGATTCTGTCTGAAGATAAGGTCTGAAGGTAAGGGATTTTCGACACGAAGAATTTGAAGAGAATGTTGTCAGAATCTTTCATGCACACAGCCTCCACCACAGAGACCAGCCTGTCAGCAGGTGGATATGAACACGATCACCTCCCTGTTCCCTCAAGGTCAAACACTGTCTTGACTTGTCTGCCATCCAGTCCTGATGGAGCAGACATTCCGTACAATTGAATCATTGCAAAACTGAGGCATCTGACTTCAGTCCCGAACTCAAAATCCACTGCCTCGCCACTGAGTGTGATATTGGAAGAACACAGCAGGGCAGGCAGCATCCAATGAGCAAGACAATCGACGTTTCGGGTAGGAGCCTTCATCAGGAAAGAGGATTGTGAAGCGAGGGGGTAGAGAGACAAATGGGAGCGTGTGTGGCTGGGACAAAGCAGCTGAGAGTGTGATAGGAGGATGGAGATGGGGTAATGATTATCTGTCGCAGCGCAGGGTGGAGCA
>NW_025177596.1:0-2111 GCF_004010195.1 Chiloscyllium plagiosum | reverse complement strand
CCGCAGCATGGAATAATGGACGTCTGGGTTCTCCAATGTGAGACCCTCAGAGGAACAGTGGATACTGGCATTCAATTTACACAAGGTCTGCCAGCTCAGGAGGGCGACTGGGCAAGCGTCTGAAATAATGGCAGTATCAGTCGCAGTGGCACGTCCAATACTGAAGTTAATGGGTTAGGAGAGTGGGTCTGTCATGTACCCTCCTGAAAACCCTACAGTGCAGAGGGTCTTGCAACTCCGGTAATTTTCCGAGTCGGGAGCCCAGACGGTTGGACAGACCCAGAATCCACCACAAAAGAAATGAGCAGCTCCCCACCACATCCACATCCATCATCAGAATTTCAGACGGGGCGTTTGAGAGACATATTGAGATCGCCTGTGAAAAGTCCCTCTCACGATAGCCCTAGTTAGATTCTGGAGCACGGGGGAAGGGACCAGCCACAGTGTCGGCAGACTGTTGAAGCTGCCTCTGTTGTTGGTGGACTGCTGTCATGCCTGAGGGGAGAGGGAGAGGGTAGTTGTCCTGGGCGACATTGCCTGGACCAGCACTGTCTCACTCAGTGTTCCAATTTCCCACTGGAGTTATCGTTTGTGTTGGGCAGCAGTAGTGATTCATACTGCCCGGCGGCTAATGTGTCCCATCGCGGGGTTGCTGTGTAATGCATGGTAAAAAAAAAATGCACCATGCATTACACAGCATTGCACTAAGGAGTAGCAATGATGTGATGGAACACCAGAAAACACACGACAATCCCTGCAGTGCAGCATCAGGCCCTTCGGCCCAACAAGTCCACACAAACCCTCCAAGAACACTCAAACACTCAAACCCACTGAAACACTGAGCCACCGTGCGTGGAGAGGCAGTTAATTTGCAATGTGGGGAACTAGGGATTCAAATACTCATTCGCACGTGTGACAGCCCAGTCAGGTGCAATCTGTTTCGCTCAGTTGGTTGCTTTGTTGGCTTATAAAGCAGTTTGATGCTCGCAGCGTGGTTCCAATTCCTATCACTGGTTTGACGTTAATTTAAAGGTTGATCTTCACTAAATATTTTCTGACCTGTGGGTTGGTGGTGCTCTGGTTAAATCACCAACAGCCTATTCTTTCTCAAATGAAGGCAGCAGCCTCTACAGTCTGGTTAGACGGTAACAGTGCAAACAATACAGTGAGGTCGCATGTGAATGCGATATGGTGTTATTGCATCGAGAATTGAACTGTGTTCATTCTGTCAGCAGGGGTTTACTTCATTGTATGTGTTTAATCTCTTTAATTGATCTGGTGTTTAATTGTTCAGTTTTCAATCATATCAAATTCAAAGATTTTGTTTCCCTGATTTCCGTACAATTAGAGGAGACTGGTAGATATCCATTGACTGCCCTGTTCTTGATCCTTTTCTTCATTGTTAAGTGTGTATTTGTACTTAAATATATTTCGTTACATTCAGCATTTCTGAATACTCTTCACATCTAAATGAAGACCTTGTGAAGTGTATTCACTTATATCAGAGAAACAACAGTCCTCCAGTGAGAGGACAAGGTTGTGTTCTCATCTGCGTGAACATGTTGATGGGACGTCAATTACTGGAAAATGATAGAGCATTTCCCACACTGCGTCATTAAAACAAATTACTGTCACTGTGAACCCGTTGGTGTATCAGGAGGCTGGATGGCAAAAGTGCATCCTTTCCCCAATTCAGAACAAATGAATCGCCTCTCGCCAATATTAATTCGCTCGTCTTTCAGTACGTTTGAGAAATGTAAGAGGAGGTGAATGGTCTCTTTCCAGTGTGAACTCTCTTGTATTTCAGCAGATTGCCTGATTCAATTAATTACTTCAAATCACAGCGGACGAATGGTCTCTACGCTGTGTGAACTCACTGGTGTCTCAGCAGACTGAATGACTGAATGAATCCTTTCCTATTCTTAGAACAGGCGAACGGTCTCTGTCCACTGAGTTCGCAGATGTAAAGTGAGATCAAATGACGACCTGAACCCATTTCCTCTGTGAGAATACTTGAATGGTTCCTCATCAGCGTGAACACATTGATGGTAAAGCAGTTTGTGAGAACTTTTAAAGCATTTTCCATTCTCTGGACAATTAAATGGTTTCTT
>NW_025177595.1:0-2111 GCF_004010195.1 Chiloscyllium plagiosum | reverse complement strand
TGCATTGATGGAATTGATTTCATAATGGTAACTTGATGGAGAAGGAAGAGGTGTCAGTATTGAATGTCAGAACTTCGTCCCTGGATGGCTGAAAGCACAGCTATTCGTGATGATTGGAGTCACATTTGCACTTTCTAGACATTTATAAAAGCATGAGGGGCATGGACATGTTGAACAGTCAAAGTATTTTCCTCAGGGTAGGGGAGTCCAAAACTAAAAGGTACAGGTTTAGGGTGAGACAGGACAAGTTTGAAAAGAAACCTAAAGCACAATGTTTCAAACAGAGGGTGGTGACTGTATGGAATGAGCTGCCAAAGGAAGTTTGGAGGTTGGTACAATTACAACATTTAATAGTAATCTGGATTGAGATATTAATAGAAAGGCTTCAGAAGGTTATCGGCAAAATGTTGGCGAATGGAACTGAATGAATTGAGGACATCTGATTGGTACGAAGAGTTGGACCAGATTATATCATTCCATGCTGTACATCTCTATGATTCTTTGATCCAATTGATCGAGATGTCTTTGTAAACTTATATAGCCTTCTTCACTCTCCACTGTACAACTAATCTTGGTGTCATCCATAAACTTGCTAACAATGCCTTCTATAATTCTTATCTACAGTATTGATAAAAACGACAGCAAAAAGTGGATCCAGCACCAGTCCCTTTGTAACATCCCTGATTACCGGGCTCCAGTCCAAAAGATAGCCCTCCTCGAATCCCCTCTGTCTCCAGCCATTAACCAGAAACACACATACATTCGGATGCAGTGTTCTGTCTTTAAGACAGAGCGACATATTTTGATAAATAAGAGGATCAAGGTTAAAGTGAGAAGACAGGAGAATTGTGTTGAGAAAGCTGTCAGCCATGATCGAACAGTAGATCAGACTTGATGGGCCAAATGCCCTAGTTCTGCTCCAATTTTGCATGCTCTATGGTTGACAGTATCGGAAATGTCTACCCAAGAGTGCAGTGAAGGCTGAGTCTGATAAATACTTTGCTGAATAGAGTCAATGGGAATGTGGGATAGGTTTGGAGACAAAATGGTTTATGTCTGCTCCTATTTGATGTGTCCTTATTTTTCAAAAGAGGAGGTGACTTGATGTGAGGTTAACATAATTTAAATTTCAGGGACCCCATTTAAGACTCAGTTAAGGGGGTTCCTTTCTCATTAGTGTTGTGTTGGTTGTGGTGTTCTCATCTCCAGTGAAAAGGGAAGACTGGGTCATTAAAGATATTCAATGCTGGACTTGACTGACCATTCATAAATAGGGGAATCAATGTTACAGGAAAGGGATGTTCACCCACAAACAGACGAGCCACGATGTTTCTACATTTAGCAGCCGGCTGGAGGGGCCGAATGGACAACTGATGCTTCCAACGCATTTGGTATTCTCTCAATTCACCCCTCGAGGCTGTTGCAGAAGAAAAGTAAGTTCCCATTCTGCCACTCAGAATTGCTGCATTGTGTCAGGAGAAGATTATTTATGTCCCTCTAAGGAGTTACATTGGAATAGAGTGAAGTATTCAGTCACAGAGTCATACAGATATACAGCACAGGAGCAGACCCTTCGATCTAACTCATCCATGCCATCCAAAATCCTGAAAACATCCTAGTCTCTTTTGCCAGCATCTGCACCATGCCCCTTTCCTTTCCATATACTTATCCAGTTGCCTTTTAACTGCTGTAATTGTGTCAACCTCCACCACTTCCTTGGGAGGCTCATTCCATACACGCACCACCCTCTGTGTGAAAATGTTGCCCCTTAGGTCCCTTTTAAATCTTTACCCTCTCACTGTAAACCTACACATTCTAGATTTGGTCTCTCTCACCCTGGGGAAAAGGCCTTGCCTATTTAACCTATCCATGCCACTCAGAATTTTATATACCTCTATAAGGTCACCCCTCCAAGACAACTGTTTATTTTAACGTGTAGTAACTGTGGCAATTTTTCCACACAGCGGAAACAGCCAAAAATGAAATTAATGATGACGAATATCTGTATTGGAGATGTTGTTAAAATGAGACATGTTAATTATTCCAGTAGGAAATCTGCCCTCCCCCTCAATACATGCCTGGGGGAATTTGAGCATCTGATTGAGAGAGCA
>NW_025177594.1:0-2111 GCF_004010195.1 Chiloscyllium plagiosum | reverse complement strand
ATATTAAATAGTTCTTGACTACTCGGATTTTTTAACGGATGACTGCAAGGGATAAATCTATTCATTGTAGCTGGTTTTAAATTAAGCAGGACTGCTTACCCGTGCCGAAAGAGAAGAGGAAGATGAAATGGTTCGACAAGCAACTCGTGCGCACCTTACCTTTACCAAAACCAAATATCCAATTGCTGCGGCTTACGGAAATATGAAGGAAACAAAAATAAATCTGTCTTAGCTTTCAAAATCTTCAGACATTCATTTGAA
Organism: Chiloscyllium plagiosum; assembly: GCF_004010195.1. NCBI lineage: Eukaryota > Metazoa > Chordata > Chondrichthyes > Orectolobiformes > Hemiscylliidae > Chiloscyllium > Chiloscyllium plagiosum. The sequence continues at coordinate 1,850 of NW_025177594.1, read as the reverse complement.
GGGGAAACAGAGGATAATGAAGGGTGAAGTGTCCGGTTGAGGAGGGACTATCGAGGCACCTTCACCTCCTTGAAGAACCTTGGAAATTGACTATGATGTTCTTGGCGACATTAGTTGATTCGGGACATTGAAAGGACTCCTGTCACAGATGCTCTATATTCGTTTTTGTCTGTGTCAGGAACGAAAAAGCCGTCATTGCCCGATGGGGAAATCGAAACTGGAACGCCGAGCTGAAGACACGGAATCTTAAATCTTAGACCACCAGTGATGAATGTCGGAGTGCGATGCCCAGGTTGGTCGACAGCCTTCATGCTCCTTAAAACAATCCTTATCGCATTTTCCATCACCTGGCCTGTATGCCTGAGCATCACAAATTCACATCTGAATACTTCTGAAGGTTATGTGCGTTTCTGCCTCTGCGATTCATTCCAGTGGTTTCCCAATTCAACCACCCTCTGTTTAGTAATGCTTTTGTCTGTCTATTGCATGTCAGGGACAAAGAAGCCTGTGTTTTCGGAGCGGGAAAGGAACTCAGGCTGCTGTGCCACCGGGGATGACTGCTGGGATCCTTGCATCGTTTCTTACTGACACAGTTTTTGGCTTTTGTTTTTCACTGGAGATTCCTGTCACTCTGTCGTTTATACTGACTGAACTCTCTCATCATGTGAAATAGGTACATTTGTTACGTCAGCTGCTTCCTGTCCTTCTGAATGATCTTCCACAATTTCTTGTGAAGACAAGCAGGAATGGGGTACTTCAAGAGAATTTTGAGTTTGCAAGGCCAGTGTTCTAACCACTGAGCTACAGAACCAGTGAGAGAGATGATCTCATGCGTGATAAACTGCAAAGTAATACATGGATCGATAACCGATGTGTCATAGACCAAGCAATTGTAACAAAACCAAGACAGTGTCGAAGGAATCGAACGAAAAACGGGAGAATACAATGCTAATTTAGATAATATACAAGATGATATTCCCGGACAATCCGTTCTTTAGAATTCAGTGCTTTCACTGCTACGGTCTATTAATAGTTAGCATTTATAATAATCAATAGCAAATACCCGCTGATCTTACGAAGACGAATTATGCTGTGGACCCATCAGGATCACCTTCCTGCATGTGACAGTCCGACAACAGCAATGTCGGCTGCTATTGCCACGTGCACTCGGCTTAAAACATGAACAGATGGGATGGCAGAACAATGCTAATTTAGTCAGATGGTCAGTGGTCGGTTGTGAGAGGTGAGTGTGGACCTCGTGGAGCCAAGCTCAGTGTGAATGCTGAAGGCGGGTTATCCTGCTTACCCTGTTACACTGATCATACGGATCAATAACCCAAAATGGCTGTACTTTGTTTCACGTCCTTTGTACATCTCACCTCGGTTAAACTTGGCAAAATTTAGCGAAGTCAGTTTTGCAGATTCATATTTTACACAATTAATTTTAGAGGCAGAAAGAGAACATTCAGCTCAAGTCTGTTCCGCGATTTAGCGAACTCATATCGGAACTGATAATACTGAAATGCACATTCATGCAGTTCTTCATAACCCTTCATAACTTTACTGAGTAAAAATGTGTCGCTCTCAGCCTTGAATATACGTTATGAGCCAGACCTTACAGCCCATGCTGTACAGAATTCCACGGAAAGTGAGGATGGTACAGAAATCGGATGTCCATCTGCCAGATTAGAAAGAACAGGGAGTCCCACTCCAGTAGGTGGAGGAACGAGAGGACATGGGACAGAAATGCAACAAGTTAAGATAAGCAAGGGAAGGCGTGGAAGTGCGTTCACAGTCACACTATTATTCGGCGCTTTTCACATTCCAGTCACTTAATCTGTATAATTTAC
>NW_025177593.1:1062-2111 GCF_004010195.1 Chiloscyllium plagiosum | reverse complement strand
CCCATGCAGACACGGGGAGAATGTGCAAACTCCGCATGGACAGTCACCCAAGCTTGGAATCGAACCCGGGTCCCTGGCACTGTGAGGCAGCAGTGCAAACCAGTGAGACATCGGGCCACCCCAGCTATGATGTTATTGCTATTACTGAGACTTGGTTGAGGGAAGGGCAAGACTGGCAACTAAATATCCAGAGGATACAGATACTTCAAGTGGGATAGAAAGGGAGGCAAAAGGGGTGGAGGAGTTGCGTTACTGGTCAGAGAGGATATCACAGCTGTGCTGAAGGAGGGCACTATGGAGGACTCGAGCAGTGAGGCAATGTGGACAGAGCTCAGAAACAGGAAGGGAGTGGGAACAATGTTGAGGCTGAACTATATGATTCCCAACAGTGAGCGTGAGATAGAGGTACAAATATGTGAACGCATCACGGAAAGATGTAGGATCAAGAAGGTGGTGGTGATGGGAGATTTTAATTTTCCCAACATTGACTGGGATTCACTTAGTGTTCGAGATTTAGATGGAGCAGAATTTGTAGGGAGCATCCGGGAGGATTTTGTAGAGCAGTATGTAAATAGTCCAACTCAGGAAGGGGTCATACTGGACTTGGTGTTGGGGAATGAGCCCAGCCAGGTGGTTGAAGTTTCAGTCAGGTATTTCTTTGGAAACAGTGATCACAATTCTATAAGCTTTAGAATACTCACAAGAGTGGTCCTAAAGGAAGAGGGCTAAACTAGGGTAAGGTCAACTATAGCAAAATTCAGCAGGAGCTGGGGAATGTGGATGAGGAGCAGCTGTTTGAGGGTAAATCCACATTTGATATGTGGGAGGCTTTTAAAGAAAGGTTGGTTCTAGTCAGGACAGACATGTCCCTGTAAAACTGAGGGATTGAAATCAAGATTAGGGAACTCTGGATGACAGGTGAAATTGTGAGACTAGCTAAGAGGAAAAAGGATGCATACATAAGATCTAGGTGGCTGATAACAGACAAAGCTTTGGAAGAATATCGGGAAAGTAGGACCAATCTGAAATGAGGAATTAAAAGGGCTAAA
>NW_025177593.1:0-819 GCF_004010195.1 Chiloscyllium plagiosum | reverse complement strand
TGAGGTCCCAGAGGACTGGAGAATTGCTGATGTTGTCCCCTTGTTTAAGAAGCATAGCAAGGATAATCCAGGTAATTCTAGACTGGAGAGCCTGACGTCAGTGGTAGGGAAGTTGCTGGAGAAGATACTGAGGGATAGGATCTATTTATATTTGGATGGAAATGGGCTTATCAGTGATAGGCAGCAAGGCTTTGTGCAGGGAATGTCATATCTTACTAACCTAATAGAATTCTTTGAAGAAATGACAAAGTTGATTGATAAGGGAAGGGCTGTCATTGTCATATACATGGACTTCAGTAAGGTGTTTGATCAGGTTCCCCACGGTAACCGGATGAAGAAAATGAAGGTGCATGAGGCCCAGGGTGTACTAGCTAGATGGATAGAGTACAGGCTGGGCAACAGGAGACAGAGAGTATTAGTGGAAATGAGTTTCTCAAAATGGAGAACTGTGACTAGTGGTGTTCCACAGGGATCCGTGCACAAACCACTCTTGTTTGTGATATACATCAATGATCTGGAGGAAGGTATAGGTGGTCTGATTAACAAGTTTGCAGATGACACGAAGATTGGTGGAGGAGCAGATAGTGAAGGAGACTGTCAGAGAATACAGCAGAATATAGATAGATTGGAGAGTTGGGCAGAGAAATGGACACATGGAGTTCAATCCAGACAAATGCGAGCTGATGAATCTTGAAAGATCCAATTCTAGAGTGAACTATACAGTGAATAGAATGCCCTGGGGAAAAGTAATGTGCAGAGAGATCTGTGTATTGAGGTCCGTTGTACCCTGATGGTGGCAACGCAGGTCAATAGAGTGGT
>NW_025177592.1:0-2110 GCF_004010195.1 Chiloscyllium plagiosum | reverse complement strand
AACTTATTTTGTCTAGTTCTGGACTCCCTTAGGTCAGGGAAGATAGTTTGTCTATTTACCCTATGTATGCCCCTCATGATTTCATAAACGACTATAAGGTCACCTCTCAAAGACAATCACTTATTTTATTGTGTAGTGAATGCATCAATCTTTCAACACAACAGCCAAAAATGAAATTAATGATGGACATTATTGGTTGTCTTGTTAAGGGGATCAATGTTCATCAGGCTAAAAGGAACTCTGCCCCCTCCTCAGTGTCTGAAGGTCAAAATTGAGCACATGACTGACATTGCAGATGGTTCTATCGTTTCATCAGAAAGATAGCGATTGCCCCAAATGTTAGTCTATATTCTGTGCTCATCTTTTAAAATCTCAGGGATCAGGATCATTGACGGTACGAACTCCACCTGATCATCTGACAACAAATGGCCCGAGTGGAGGATCGCTGAGGTCAGAAACAAATCGACAATCAGCTACACAGTATAGCAGAAGCCATGCAACCTTTCCAGTTAAACAGGAACTGGAGAGCCCTGGTCCGCTACCAGGAAATATCGAGTCGAGATAATTACTTATTTTCAGGTTGGAAAACTACGACTAGTGGAATTCCTCAGGAATCAGTGTGAGGTCATCAACAGTTTGCAATTTAGTTTAATGATTTTGAAGAAGGGGCTGAATGATTGGAGCTCAGTTTGCTCATACTCCAGGATAGACATTCAACAAGATTTCATGTGGAGGCAGAACATCTGCAATGGAATACAGACAGGGGAGGGCAGTGAGCAAATCTTCGCCAAACACATAGCAGTACAATGTGTGTGATGAGACGTTTGTGTTTGGGAGGAAGCATAAAACGACCGTAAATTATAAACTGGAGGCAGAATGCAGAACTCCGTGGAACAAAGGCATTCGTGTGTCCTGGTACATAAATCACATGAAGTTAGTCTGTACAGGCAGCACGTAGTTTGAAAATTAAATGCAATCATACTTTTTCTTGCAAAGAGTATTGGTGCTGATCTTAAGGATGTTTTACTGCATCTGTACAGGCCGTTGCTGAGACGACATCTGACGTACTGTCCATGGTTGTAATTCCACTGAAGTGAAAAACAAATTGCTTTTAAAATGTTTCGAAGGTGTTTCTCTTTGTTCGTTCTTACGATGAAAGCAATATGTTATCTGCGATTAAAAGTTGAGGACTGAGAATGAGAAACGTCCTTATTCACCACATAAGATTTTGAGCTGATGAATACCTGATGAATATTTTATCTTCTCTGGGAGAATAAGACTGGGGAGCTAATTTAAGAATACGATGCATTCATTGAAATGCAGATATTGTGAAGATATTATAAGTTGGATTATAACAGTATACAGCAACATATAAACACATCATCGAAACTAGTGGTGTTATTTGTTCCAAACGAAATGGCTGGGCGTACAACTGCAACAATGATGTACCTACATGGAGCAGGGAATGTGATGGAGAAATTCAGTTCAGACACTGTTCAAACAGACTTCATTTGGTCCAGTTTGGGTCCGGATAACGTTGTTGTGTGGTTCAACTCAGAGAGGGAGGAAATGCATCCTTCCTCAGAAGGAACAGCCTGTTGCTCCCTCTCTCTCTCTCTATTCCACATCTCAGCAATGTGCGTGAGCTGAAAACCATACATCAAGTGCATTTCCGAACTGACAGCCAGACTACTGCGACCACTAGGACTCAACACAAACCAACAGCCACTTTCAGACAACAACTCACCAGAACGAAGGACCCAATACCCAACATGAGGAAAACCAATGTAGTGTCAAAAATCCCAAACAAGGACTGCACAAAATACTACATAGGACAAACAGGAAGACAGCTAACGATCCGCATCCATGAACACCAACTAGTCACAAAACGACACGACCAGCTATCCTTAGTAGCCACACACGCAGATGACAAGCAACATGAATTCGACTGGGACAACACTACTATTATAGGACAAGCCAAACAGAGAACAACCAGGGAATTCCTAGAGGCATGGAACTCATCCACAGATTCAATCAATAAACGCATCGTCGTGGACCCACTGCAGCGGACAGCCGTAACTGACAACCGGAAGTGGCAGATTCAAACCAC
>NW_025177591.1:0-2110 GCF_004010195.1 Chiloscyllium plagiosum | reverse complement strand
AGTCTGATGGATACAGGGCTATAAACACAAACTAACAGATACAGGGTTGTGATCACAGACTGACAGATACAGGGCTGTGATCACAGACTGACAAATACAGGGCTATAAACACACACTGACAGATACAGGGCTATAAACACAAACTGACTGATACAGGGCTGTGATCACAGACTGACAGATACAGGGCTGTGATCACAGACTGACAGATAAAGGGCTATAAACACACACTGACAGATAGAGGGCTATAAAAACAGACTGACACATGCAGAACTGTAAATACACACCAACAGATACAGGGCTGTAATCACAGATTGACAGATACAGGGCTGTAATCACAGACTGACAGATACAGGGCTGTGATCACAGACTGGCAGATACAGCGCTGTAAACACAGACTGACGATACAGGGCTGTGATAACAGACTGACAGATACAAGGCTGTAAACACAGATTGGCAGATACAGGGCTGTGATCACCGACTGATAGATACAGGGCTGTGATCTCAGACTGACAGGTAAGGGCTATAAACACAGACTGACAGATACAGGGCTGTGATCACAGAGTGACAGATACAGGGCTATAAACACAGTCTAACAGATACAGGGCTATAAACACAGACTGATAGATACAGGGCTATAAACACAGAGTGATGGATACAGGGCTATAAATACAGACTGACAGATACAGGGCTGTAATCACAGACTGACATATACAGGTCTGTGATCACAGACTGACAGATACACGGCTGTAAATACAGACCGATAGAAACAGGGCTGTAATCACAGACTGACAGATACAGGGCTATAAACACAGACTGATAGATACAGGGCTATAAACACAGACTAACAGATACGGGGCTGTGATCACAGACTGATAGATATCGGGCTATAAACACAGACTGATAGATACAGGGCTATAAACACAGACTGGTAGATACAGGTCTGCAATCACAGACTGACAGGTACAGAACTGTAAACACAGACTGACAGTTACAGAGCTATAAACACAGACTGACAGATACAGGACTGTAAACACAGACTGACAGGTGCAGAACTGTAAACACACACACAAACAGATACAGAACTGTAAACACAGACTGATAGATACAGGGCTATAAACACAGACTGACAGTTACAGGGCTGTGATCACAGACTGACAGATACAGGGCTATAAACACAGACTAACAGATACAGGGCTATAAAGACAGACTGATAGATACAGGTCTGTAATCACAGACTGATAGATACAGGGCTATAAACACAGAGTAACAGATACAGAAATGTAAACACAGACTGACAGATACAGGGCTGTGATCACAGACTGACAGAAAAAAGGCTATTAACACACACTGACAGATACAGGGCTGTAAATACAGACAGATAGAAACAGGGCTCTGATCAAAGACTGACAGATATCGGGCTCCAAACACAGTCTGATGGATACAGGGCTATAAACACAAACTGACAGATACAGGGCTGTGATCGCAGACTGACAGATACAGGTCTGTAATCACAGACTGATAGATACAGGGCTATAAACACAGAGTAACAGATACAGAATTGTAAACACGGACTGACAGATACAGGGCTGTAAATACAGACAGATAGAAACAGGGCTCTGATCACAGACTGACAGATATCGGGCTCTAAACACAGTCTGATGGATACAGGGCTATAAACACAAACTGACAGATACAGGGCTGTGATCACAGACTGACAGATACAGGGCTATAAACACAGACAGAGAGATACAGGGCTGTAATCACAGATTGACAGATAGAGGGCTATAAACACACACTGACAGATACAGGGCTATAAACACAGACTGACAGATACAGGGCTGTAATCACAGATTGACAGATACAGGGCGATAAACACAGACTGACAGATACAGGGCTATAAACACAGACTGACAGATACAGGGCTGTAATCACAGATTGACAGATACAGGGCTATAAACACACACTGACAGACACAGGGCTATAAACACAGACTAACAGATACGGAAATGTTTACACAGACTGACAGATACAGGGCTGTAAATACAGACAGATAGAAACAGGGCTCTGATCAAAGACTGACAGATATCGGGGTCTAAACACAGTCTGATGG
>NW_025177590.1:0-2110 GCF_004010195.1 Chiloscyllium plagiosum | reverse complement strand
GTTAATGGTGTTCAGTGAGAATGAAGCAGGGACACAATGGGTGTTAATGGTGTTCAGTGTAAAGAGGCAGAAACACAGTGAGTGTTAATGGTACTGAGTGTGAATGAAGCAGGAACATACTGAGTGTTAATGGTGTTCAATGTGAATGAAGTAGGAATACTGTGAGTGTTAATGGTACTGAATGTGAATGAAACAGGAACACAATGAGTGTTAATGGTGTTCAATGTGAATGAGGCAGCAAAACAGTGAGTGTTAATGGTGTTCAGTGTGAATGCAGCAGGAACACAGTGCGTGTTGATGGTGTACAGTGTGAAAGAAGCTGTTACACAGTGAGTGTTGATGGTGTTCATTGCCAAAAGCAGGAACAGTGCGAGTATTAATGATGTTCACTGTGACTGAACCGGGAACACAATCAGTGTTAATTGTGTTCATTGTGAATGAAGCAAAAACACAGTGACTGTTCATGGTGTTCAGTGTGAATGATGCAGGAACACAGTGAGTGTTAATGTCATTCAATATAAATGAAGCAGGAAAACAATGAGTGTTAATCGTGTTTAGTGTGATTGAAGCTGGAACACGGTGATTGTAAATGGTGTTCAGTATGAATGAAGCAGGAACACAGTGAGTGTTACTGGTGTTCAGTGAGAATGAAGCAGGGACACAATGAGTGTTACTGGTGTTCAGTGTGAATGAGGCAGAAACACAGTGACTGTTTATGGTGTTGTGTTTGAATGAAGCAGAAACACATTGAGTGTTAATGAAGTTCACTGTGACTGATCCAGGAACACTGAGTGTTAATGGTGTTCAGTTTGAATGATGCAGGAACACAGTGAGTGTTAATGGTGTTCAGTGTGAATGAAGCTGGAATGCAATGAGTGCCAATGGTGTACAGTGTGAATGAAGCCATTACACAGGGAGTGTTAATGGTGTTCAGTGTGAATGATGCATGAACACAGAGAGTGTTCATGGTATTGAGTATCAAAAGCAGGGACACTGTGAGTGTTAATGATGTTCACTGTGACTGAACCAGGAACACAGTCAGTGTGAGTTGTGTTCAGTGCAAATGAAGCAGGAACACAGTGAGTGTTATTGGTGTTCAGTGTGAATGAAGCAGGAACATAGTGAGTGTTAAAGGTGTTCAGTGTGAATGATGCAGGAACACAGTGAGTGTTAACAGTGTTCAATATAAATGAAGCATGAACACAATGAGTGTTAATGGTGTTCAGTGTAAATGAAGCAGGAACATACTGAGTGTTAATGGTGTTCAGTGTGAATGAAGCAGGAATACTGTGAGTTTTAATGGTACTGAATGTGAATGAAACAGGAACACAATGAGTATTAATGGTGTTGAGTGTGAATGAGGCAGAAAAACAGTGAGTGTTAATGGTGTTCAGTGTGAATGCAGCAGGAACACAGTGAGTGTTAATGGTGTACAGTGTGAAAGAAGCCGTTACACAGTGAGTGTTAATGGTGGTACTGAGTGTGAATGAAGCAGGAACATAGTGAGTGTTAATGGTGTTCCATGTAAATGTTGCAGGAACACAGTGAGTGTTAATGGTGTTCGGTGTGAATGATGCATGAACACAATGAGTGTTAATGGTGTTCATTGCCAAAAGCAGGGACAGTGCGAGTGTTAATGATGTTCAGTGTGAATGAAGCAGAAACACAGAGAGTGTTCATGGTGTTCAGTGTGAATGATGCAGGAACACAGTGAGTGTTAATGTCATTCAATATAAATGAAGCAGGAACACAATGAGTGTTAATCGTGTTTAGTGTGAATGAAGCTGGAACACAGTGAGTGTTAATGGGGTTCAGTGTGAATGAAGCAGGGACGCAATGAGTGTTACTGGTGTTCTGTGTGAGTGAAGCAGGAACACATTGATTGTTAATGGTGCTGAGTGTGAATGACGCAGGAACAGAGTGAGTGTTAATAGTGCTGTGTGTGAATGAAGCAGGCACACAGAGAGTGTTAGTGGTGTTGTGTGTGAAAGAAGCAGGGACACAGTGAGTGCTAATGGAGTTCAGTGTGAATGAAGCAGGTACACCGTGAGTGATAATGCTGTTCTGTGTGAATGAGGCAGGAACACAGTGAGTGTTAATGGTGCTGAGT
>NW_025177589.1:0-2110 GCF_004010195.1 Chiloscyllium plagiosum | reverse complement strand
ATGCCGTGTGTTTCTTTGAAAGAAAGTGTGCAGCTTGTTTCACGAACTAAATGAGTAAAGTTTGTTTCATTGAATGAATGAATTATCTCTACTCATTAGAATAGCACTTTCAGTGTGTTTTATTGAATGAATGATTGCCGGCTGATTCATTGAATGAATGAATGCTGTTGGATACATTAAAAAATAAATTACTTTTGCTTCATTGAATCTATGAAAATCGTTTGTTTGATTGAATCAATGATTGAAGTTTGATTTATTGACTATATGATTGCAGTTAGTTTGATTGAATGAAAGTGTTAAGTTCAAGGTTTTGTATAAATGAGAGAAGCTCTTCCCGTTACATTAAAACGTGCAATTAGCTTTATTGAATGAATGAGGTAAGCTTGACACTATGAATGAATGAGAGAAGCTCTCTTCGCTAAATTATAACGTGCAGTTTGTTTCATTGAATGTTTGAGATAATCTTTACACTATGAATGAATGAGAGAAGCTCTCCTCTTTGAATTGACAAGTGCAATCACTTTCAATGAATGAATGCATGCAGTTTGTTTCTTTGAATGAATCCGTTCAGCAGGTGGCAATGAACGAATGGCAAAATCTCCAATCATTAAATTAACACTTGCAGTGTGTTTCATTGATTGTAAGAATGTAGTTTGATTCACTAAATAAAGGAGTTAATTTGTTTCGTTGAATCAATCAATACAGTTTGATGAATTGAATCAATTATTTGAATTTAATTCAACGATTGAATGAATGCAGTTTGTAAACTGTTAAGTTAGAGACATTTTGTATACGACAGAATGTTTGCTGGTCTAATTACAAATGCAGATTGTTTCATTGAATGAATAATTATGTTTGAAACTTTAAATCATTGAGAAAAGCTCAACACATTGAATTAACATGTGCAGTCTTTTCCATTGAATGAATGCATTTAACTGGTGGTATTGAATAAATGGTTAGAGATCTACTCATTTAATTAACACATGCCGTGTGTTTCTTTGAAAGAATGTGTGCAGTTTGTTTCACGAACTAAATGAATAAAGTTTGTTTCATTGACTGAATGATTTGTCTCTACTCATTGGAATAGCATGTTCAGTGTGTTTCAGTGAATGAATGATTGCCGGCTGATTCATTGAATGAATGAATGCTGTTGGATTCATTAAATAAATAAATTACGTTTGCTTCATTGAATCTATGAAAACCGTTTGAGCAATTGTTTCAATGATTGAAGATGGATTTATTGACTCCATGAATGCAGTTAGTTTGATTGAATGAAAGTATTAATTTCAAGGTTTTTTAAATGCGAGAAGCTCTTCCCGTTACATTAAAACGTGCAGTTAGTTTCATTGAATGTTTGAGTTAAGCTTGACACTATGAATGAATGAGAGAGCTCTCCTCTTTGACTTAACAAGTGCAGTCATTTTCATTGAATGAATGCATGCAGTTTGTTTCTTTGAATGAGTCCGTTTAGCATGTGGCAATGAATGAATGACAAAATCTCCAATCATTGCATTAAAACATGCAGTGTGTTTCATTGAATGTAAGAGTGCCGTTTGATTCACTAAATAAAGGAGTTAATCAGTATTGTTCGTTAACTAAATGAGTAAAGTTTGTTTCATTGACTGAATGAATTATCTCTACTCATTGGAATAGCACGACCAGTGTGTTTCATTGAATGAATGATTGCCGGCTTATTCATTGCATGAATGAATGCTGTTGGATTCATTAAATAAATAAATTACGTTTGCTTCATTGAATCTATGAAAACCGTTTGTTTCACTGAATCAATCATTGAAGTTGGATTTATTGACTATATGAATGCAGTCAGTTTGATTGAATGAAAGCGTAAAGTTAGAGGTTTGTAAAAATGAGAAGCTCTACTCGTTGCATTCTAACGTGCGGTTTGTTTCATTGAATGAATGTGTTAAGCTTAACACTATGAACGAAGGAGAGACGCTCTACTCTTTGAATTAACAAGTGCAGTTTCTTTCATTGAATGAATGTGTTTAGCATGTGGCGATGAATGAATGGCAAAAGATCTAGTCATTGATTTAACACAAGCAGTGAGTATCGTTGTTTCACTAAATAAAGGAGTTAATTTGTTTCGTTG
>NW_025177588.1:0-2110 GCF_004010195.1 Chiloscyllium plagiosum | reverse complement strand
GGCACATTTTGAAGACAATCCTCATGATATGAAACCCTCTGGGCAATAAATGGAACAAACTTTAAACAGATTGAGCAACAAATTGATGAGGCATCCATGAGATGCAATGGGCCAGCGGCAGCAGAAGAATCGTGCTCTGCACAACGCATACAGTCTGCAACTCCATGGCGTGACATACCATCTAATGTACAGAAACGATCACGGCTCGACCTACCTCCATCAGTACAATAACCACCAGGACCCGACATATCTCCCACTGTACAATAACCACCACGGCCAGACATATCTCCCACTGTACAATAACCACCACGGCCCGACATACCCTCCACTGCACAGTAACCATCACAGCCCCATAAACCTCCCACTGTACAGTAACCACCACGGGCCAACATACCTCCCACTGTACAGTAACCACCACGGGCCAACATACCTCCCACTGTACAGTAACCATCACGGCCTGACATACCTCCCAATGAACAGTAACCATCACGACCCGGCATACCTCCCTCTGTACAGTAACCATCATGTCCTGACATACCTCCCACTGTACAGTAACCTTCACGTCCCGACATATCCCCCACTGTACATTAACCGTCACAGCTCAACATACCTCCCACTGTACAGTAACCATCACGGTCCGACATATCTCCCACTGTACAGTAACCATCACGGCCTGACATACCTCGCAATGTACAGTAACCATCACGGCCCGACATACCTCCCAATGTACAGTAGCCATCACGGCCCAACATATCTCCCACTGCACAGTAACCATCACGGCCCAAATACCCACCACTGTACAGTAACCATCACGGCCCGACATATCTCCCACTGTACAGTAACCATCACGGCCCGACATACCTCCCACTGTACAGTAACCATCACGGCCAGATATACCTCACACTGTACAGTAACCATCACGGCCCGACATACCTCCCACTGTACAGTAACCATCATGGCCAGATATACCTCCCACTGTACAGTAACCGTCACGGCCTGACATACCTCCAACTGTATAATAACTATAAAGGTCTCAAATACCTTACACTGCAATGGAACCATCACGGCCCCAAATACAACCCACTGTTCAGTAACGGTTGGTTTACCTCCGACTGTACAGTAACCATTATGTCCCGACATACCTCCCACTGTACTGTAACTGTAACAGCCAGACATACGTCCCACTGTGCAATAACCATCATGGCCCAACATATCTCCCACTGTACAGTAACAGTCATGGCCCGACATACCTCCCACTGTACAGTAACCACCACGGCCCGACATACCCCTCACTGCACAGTAACCATCACAGCCCCATATACCTCCCACTATACAGTAACCACCACGGGCCAACATACCTCCCACTGTACAGTAACCATCACGGCCTGACATACCTCCCAATGAACAGTAACCATCACGGCCCGGCATACCTCCCTCTGTACAGTAACCATCATGGCCTGACATACCTCCCACTGTACAGTAACCTTCATGTCCCAACATATCCCCCACTGTACATTAACCGTCACAGCTCAACATACCTCGCACTGTACAGTAACCATCACGGTCCGACATATCTCCCACTGTACAGTAACCATCACAGCACGACATACCTCCCACTGTACAGTAACCATCACGGCCCGACATACCTCCCACTGTACAGTAACCGTCACGGCCCGACATACCTCCAATTGTACAGTAAGCATCACGGCCCGACATACACCCCACTGTACAGTAAGCGTCACGGACTGACATACCTCCCACTGTACAGTAACCGTCAGGGCCCCAAAATTTTTCCAAGTGTACGGTACCCATCACGGCCCCTTCTACCTCCAACAGTACAGTAACAATCATGGCCCGACATACCCTCCACTGTACAGTAACCAGCACAGCCCGACATACACCCCCACTGTACAGTAACCATCACAGCCTGACATACCGCCCAATGTCCAGTAACCATTCACGGCCCGACATACCTCCCACTGTACAGTAACCATCACGGCCTGACATACCTCCCAATGTACAGTAACCATCACGGCCCGACATACCTCCCAATATACAGTAGCCATCACGGCCCGACATACCTCCCACTGCACAGTAACCATCACGGCCC
>NW_025177587.1:0-2110 GCF_004010195.1 Chiloscyllium plagiosum | reverse complement strand
AATGCATTTGGCATTTGGATCAGTCTGAGTGCATGTTCTGGTCCTACGTGTCAAAATCAGAAACAGGAGAACATTTTTTTAAGCTGCCAAGCAGCATTTCATTGCTCAACATTGTCTCAAATTTCAATGAATTCTTGTTCAATGCAAAGGCACTGTGATAATTTTGGGACACTTCAAGTTTTGCATAATCTGGGACAATTTTACTGGGAAAATTGATATTCTCCAAACTCACCTTCGAATGATTTTTTCAGTGCTAATTTGAATAACATATGGGGCAAATGACTAGGGATGTAACTCTCTCAGATCAACCGTTGGGTGTTTAAACTGACAGAAGGTGTGATGTCACACTGAAAGATCCTTCAGCAAATCGTCTATTTTTGAGGTCAAAGAGATTATAACGTTTTACAGTCAACATAAAGTACTGCCGAAAACCGATAACAAAGACAAATACATGAGTTTGAGTGGAGAACAACCACGGTAAACAATCTGAGATGTATAGCTCGAAAAGAATAGCGGAAACCATTTCGAGTCAGAGAATCGTTGAGACGTACAGCACAGAAACATACCCTTCGGTCCAACTCGTCCATGCAACCAGATATCCCAATCAAATCTAGTTCCACTTGCCAGAAGTTGGGCCATATCCCTGTCAACACTTCTGATTCATATGCCCATCCAGAAGCATTTTAAATGCTGTAATTGTGCCAGCCTCCATCACTTCCCCTCGCAGTACATTCCATACACGCACCATCCTCTATGTGAAAGAAACGCTGCCACTTACGTCCGTTTTACATCTTGCCCCACTCAACCTGAATCTATGCCATCCAGTTCTGGACTCCACCACCCTGGGGAAAAGACCTTGTTTGTTTATACTATCCACGCTCGTCATGATTTTATTAACCTCTATATGTTCACGCCTCATCCTCTGATACTGCAGGGGAAACAGCTCCAGCTGATTCATCCTCTTCGTACGGCTCAAATGTTCCCACCCTGGCAACAGCCTTGTAAAACTTTTCTGAACCCTTTCAGATTACACATGATCCATCTGGAAGGGAGGAGACCAGAATTGCACGCAAAATTCAAAACGTGGCCGAACCATTGTCCTGTACAGCCACGAAAATATCTCGCATTCTTCTATGTTCAATGTTCTGACCAAGAAAGGAAAGCATACTCAATGCCTTCTTCACTATCCTATCTCCCAGCGACGCTACTTTGAACGAACAATCAACGTGCACTATAAACTCTCTTTGTTCAGCAACACTCCCGAGGTCCTACCATTAAGTGCATAATTTCAGCTGATATTTGGTTTTCAAAAATACAGCATTTCACATTTATTTTAATTAAACTCTATCTGCCACTCCTCAGCCCATTGGGCCATTTAATCAAGATCCCGTTGGAATCTGAGGCAGCCTTCTTCGCTGTCCATTGCACCTCCAATTTTTATGTCACTTGCAAACCTATTAACTTTACCCCCTATGGACACATCCAAAGCATTTTGAAAATCATGGAAAGCAGGGGACCCAGCACCAATCCTTGTCGTACTCCATTCGTTACAACTCTCCAGTCTGAAAAAAACCCGCCAATAGCACCCTATGTCTTGTACGAGCCAGTTCAGCATACAAATGGCTAGTTCTCCCTGTATTTGAAGAGATCTAATCTTGCGAACCAATCTCCCATGAGGAATCCTGTTGAAAACTTTACTGAAGTCCATGGAGGTCACATCCACCGCTCTGCCCTCATCAATATTTTTTGTCGCTTCTTCAAACAAACTCAGTCAGATTCTTGAGACATGATTTCCTTCGCAAAAAGCCATGTTGACTGTCCGTGATCAGACCTCCCTTTTCAAAATACATATAAATCCTGTCCCTCAGAATTCTCTCCTTCAACTTGCCCAACACCGACGTCAAGATCACACGTCTATAGTTCCCTGGCTTTTCTTTACTACCTTTAAGTACTGCCACCACCGTATCCAAACACAAGTTTTCTGATACCTTCCGTGGGCATATCAATAGTAGGAATGTCTCAGCATGAGGTCCAGCAATCATATCCCGAGCTTCCCATAGAGTTCTAGTGTACACCTGATCAGGTCCTGTGAGTTTAATCACCTTTATGC
>NW_025177586.1:0-2110 GCF_004010195.1 Chiloscyllium plagiosum | reverse complement strand
GTATGAGTCACAAGCATTTTTATTTTATTCATTTTCCTGTATGCATTCCGATATAACAGTTCAACCCTGTATTAGCCATTCCTCTTCTCATTGTCATTTGTTTGTCCTGTGTGTTTGAAGCTTGATGGCTCACACTTTCCATACTCCCTGTGTATGGTGCTGCGTCTGTGCTGGAGATTTGAATAACTTGGAGACATAGAATCATAGAGATGTATAGCATGGAAACAGAACCTTCGGTCAAACCTGTCCATGCCGACCAGATATCCCAACCCAATCTAGTCCCACCTGCCAGCACCCGGCCCATATCCCTCCAAACCCTTCTTATTCATATACCCATCCAAATGCCTTTTAAATGTTGCAATTGTACCAGCCTCCACCACTTCCTCTGGCAGCTCACTCCATATACTACCACCTTCTGCGTGAAAAAGTTGTCCCTTCGGTCTCTTTTATATCTTTGCCCTCACACCCAAAACCTGTGCTCTCCAGTTCAGGACTCCCCGATCCAAGGGAAAAGACTTTGTCTGTTTACCCTATCCATGCCCCTCATAATTTAGTAAACATCTATAAGGTCACCCTTCAGCCTCTGACGTTCCAGGGAAAACAGCACCAGCCTGTTCAGCCTCTCCCTGGAGCTCAAATTCTCCAACCCTGGCAACATCCTTGTAAATCTTTTCTGAACCCTTTCAAGTTTCGCAACATCTTTCCAATAGGAAGAAGACCAGAATTGCATGCAATATTCTGACAGTGGCCTAACCAATGTCCTGTACAGCTGCAACATGACCCCCTAACTCCTGTACTCGGTACTCTGACCAATAAAGGAAAACATACCAAACAGGGAACAAGATTCTTGAACCTGCTAGACATGGACAGGTACTGAGACTCCTGCAACTCTACCTCCTGAATCCCTCTACCTGCCTCATTCATAGCCAAACCCTCCGCTTTCAACCACTGGCTGACTTTGAGTCAGTTGATCTAAGGAGTGTAACTGTCTCTTGAATTACAGCATCCAGGGAACTCTCCCTCTCCCTGATGCCTCGCAATGTTTGAAGCTCAAACTCCAGTTCATCGACTCTGAGCCAGAGTTCTTCTAGAATGCAAGATTTATTCCAGACATGGTCACTGGGAACCACAGTGGGCTTGACCACTCCCACATCATGTAGAAACGACACATCACCCGACCCTCCATCCTTACTTTATTTAACTACTATTGAATTGTTCCTTTACAATTTTAGTTGATTTTGTACATCTGCTACCACAAGTTACAATCAATAAATTATCATGATTCAATTTAACACAGATTCAAATTTAACACACTCCCTATTAGCAAATCATATCACATCTTCCCTTTGTCAAATCTGCTCATTATCTTCTGAAAGAATTCTGACAGACTTGTCAGCGGGACCATTCCTTGATGAAGCCATGCTGACTCAGCCATATTTTACCATGCACCTCCAGGTATTCTGCAATCTCATTGCTAGCAGTGCACTCGAAATCCCTAATAATGGCCGATGCCAGGCTATACTGCCCTCTGATTTCCTGTATTTTGCCTTTCTTCCTTCTTACACAGATATTTTAAATCGTCTATTTTCCAGTTCTCTCCGACTTTGTTTGATAATTGTTATTCCTGAACAGTCACGACCAATGATTTCACAATCTCCTCCGCTAATTCCTTCAGAACATTGGTTGTTATCGTTCCAGTCTGTGTGAGTTATCCATTTTCAAACAATGCAGATTTCCTAGTACCTTCTCCTCAGCGCTGATCACTACATCCATTCCTCACCCTTGACTGGCTTGAAGTTCTCGAACGTTCATAGTATGTACCATTGCGAGGATTGACAGAAAGTACCTATTCAGGTCATTCTCCAATTCTTTGTTTTCCATTTCTCTGCAGCCAGCCTCAATTTCTGGTTGTCCAATGTTCACTCTCCCCTTTTACATATCTTAACAAAACTCCTGCAATCTCCTTTTCTAAGGCAAGCTAGCTTACATGCTTCGTGTTCATCACTTTATTGCTTCTTGAATTGTCCTCTGTTGCTGTATAAAGGCTTCCCAATCTTAGACAGGCTGCGTAAGAGCGTTCCTGTTAACTAACTATCGAAAATATACTAAT
>NW_025177585.1:0-2109 GCF_004010195.1 Chiloscyllium plagiosum | reverse complement strand
AGCTCCTACCCCAGACATGTTGAATCTCCATGTAAGCTCCTGTCCCAGCCATGTTTAATCTCCATATGAACTCCTGTCCCGGTCATGTTTAATCTCCATGTGAGCTCCTACTTAGTCATGTTTTATCTCCATGTGAGCTCCTATCCAGTCATGTTTAATCTCCATGTGAGCTCCTACCCCAGACATGGTTAATGTACACGTGATGTCCTATCCCAGTCATGTTTAATCTGCACGTGAGCTCCTGTCCCAGTCATGTTTAATCCCCATGTGAGCTCCTGTCCCGGTTATGTTTAATCTCCATTTGAGCTCCTACACCAGTCATGTTTAATCTCCATGTGAGTTCCTGTCGCAATCATGTTTAATCTCCATGTGAGCTCCTACCCCAGTCGTGTTCAATCTCCACGTGAGCTCTGACCCCAGACATGTTTAATCTACACGTGATGTCCTACCCCAGTCATGTTTAATCTCCACGTGAGCTCTTGTCCCAGTCATGTTTAATCCCCATGTGAGCTCCTGTCCTTGTCATGTTTAATCTCCATATGAGCTCCTACACCAGTCATGTTTAATCTCCATGTGAGCTCCAGTCGCAATCATGTTTAATCTCCATGTGGGCTCCTACCCCAGTGATGTCTAATCCCCATGTGATCTCCAACCCCAGACATGTTCAATCTCCATGTGACCTCCTGTCCCAGTCATGTTTAATCTCCATGTGGGCTCCTACCCCAGTCATGTCTAATCCCCATGTGAACTCCTACCCCAGACATGTTCAATCTCCATGTAAGCTCCTGTCCCAGTCATGTTTAATCCCTAAGTGAATTCCTACCCCAGACATGTTCAATCTCCATGAGAACACCTGCGCCAGTCATTTTTAATCCCCATGTTGAGCTCCTGTCCCTGTCATGTTTAATCTCCATGTGAGCTCCTGTCCCAGTCATGTTTAATATCCATGAGAGCTCCTATCCAGTCATGTTTAATCTCCATGTGAGCTCCTGTCCCAGTCATGTTTAATCCCCATGTGAGCCCCTGTCCTGGTCATGTTTAATCTCCATTTGAGCTCCTACACCAGTCATGTTTAATCTCCATGTGAGTTCCTGTCGCAGTCATGTTTAATCTCCATGTGACATCCTACCCCAGTCATGTTTAATCTCCATGTGATCTCCTACCCCAGTCGTGTTAAATCTCCACGTGAGCTCTGACCCCAGACATGTTTAATCTACACGTGATGTCCTACCCCAGTCATGTTTAATCTCCACGTGAGCTCCTGTCCCAGTCATGTTTAATCCCCGTGTGAGCTCCTGTCCCGGTCATGTTTAATCTCCATATGAGCTCCTGTCCCAGTCATGTTTAATGTCCATGAGAGTTCCTGTCCCAGTCATGTTTAATCTCCACGTGAGCTCCTGTCACAATCATGTTTAATCTCCATGTGACATCCTGTCCCAGTCATGTTTAATCTCCATGTGAGCTCCTACCCCAGTCGTGTTCAATCTCCACGTGAGCTCTGTCCCCAGACATGTTTAATCTACACGTGATGTCCTACCCCAGTCATTTTTAATCTCCACGTGAGCTCCTGTCCCAGTCATGTTTAATCTCCATGTGACCTCCTACCCCAGTCGTGTTCAATCTCCATGTGAGCTCCTGTCCCAGTCATGTTTAATCTCCATTTGAGGTCTACCCATAGTCATGTTTAATCCCAATGTGAGCTCTACCCCAGTCATTTTTAATCACCATGTGACTCTATCCCAGTCATGTATAATCTCCATGTGACCTCCTACCCCAGTCGTGTTCAATCTCCATGTGAGCTCCTGTCCCAGTCATGTTTAATCTCCATTTGAGGTCTACCCATAGTCATGTTTAATCCCAATGTGAGCTCTACCCCAGTCATTTTTAATCACCATGTGACTCTATCCCAGTCAGGTTTAATCTCCATGTGAGCTGCTACCCCAGTCGTGTTCAATCTCCACGTGAGCTCTGACCCCAGACATGTTTAATCTACACGTGATGTCCTACCCCAGTCATTTTTAATCTCCACGTGAGCTCCTGTCCCAGTCATGTTTAATCCCCATGTGAGTTCCTACCCCAGTCATGTTTAATTTCCATGAGAGTTCCTGT
>NW_025177584.1:0-2109 GCF_004010195.1 Chiloscyllium plagiosum | reverse complement strand
AGTGACGCTGCTCCAGCTCCTTTATTTTCTATAACACAGGTGGACGCAGTGACGCTGCTCCAACTCCTTTATTTTCTATAATGCAGGAGGAAGCAGAGACGCTTCTCTAGCTCCTTTATTTTAATCACACAGGTGGAAGCAGAGACGCTGCTCCAGCTCCAGTATTTTCTATAACACAGGTGGAAGCAGTGACGCTGCTCCAACTCCTTTATTTTCTATAATACAGGAGGAAGCAGAGACGCTGCTCCAGCTCCAGTATTTTTAATAACACAGGTGGAAGCTGTGACGCTTCTCGAGCTCCTTTATTTTCTATAATACAGGAGGAAGCAGTTACACAGCTCCAGCTCCTTTATTTTCTATAACACAGGTGGACGCAGTGACGCTGCTCCAACTCCTTTAATTTCGATAATACAGGAGGAAGCAGAGACGCTGCTCCAGCTCCAGTATTTTCAATAACACAGGTGGAAGCTGTGACGCTGCTCCAACTCCGTTATTTTCTATAATACAGGAGGAAGCAGTGACGCTGAACCAACTCCTTTATTTTCTATAATAGAGGAGGAAGCAGAGACGCTTCTCTAGCTCCTTTATTTTCTATAGTACTGGAGGAAGCAGTATCGCTGCTCCAGCTCCTTTATTTTCTATAACACACGTGGAAGCAGTGACGCTGCTCCAACTCCTTTATTTTCTATAATAAAGGAGGAAGCAGAGCCGCTTCTCTAGCTCCTTTATTTTCTATCACACAGGAGGAAGCAGAGACGCTTCTCTCGCTCCTCTATTTTCTATCACATCGGAGGAAGCAGAGACGCTTCACGAGTGCCTATATTTTCTATTATACAGGAGGAAGCAGAGACGCTTCTCGAGCTCCATTATTTTCTGTATAAAGGCGGAAGCAGTGACACCACTCCAGCTCTTTTATTTTCTATAATATTGGAGGGAGCAGTGACGCTGCTCCTGCTCCGTTATTTTCTATAATACACGAGGAAGCAGAGACGCTGTTCCAGCTCCTTTATTTTATATAATACAGGAGGAAGCAGTGACGCTGCTCCAGCTCCTTTATTTTCTATAATACAGGAGGAAGTAAAGACGCTGCTCCAAATCCTTTATTTTCTATAATACAGGAGGAAGCGGTGTCGCTGCTCCAGCACTTTATTTTCTATAATACAGGAGGAAGCAGTGACGCTGCTGCAGTTCCTTTATTTTCTATAATACACGTGGAAGCAGAGACTCTGCTCCAGCTCCTTTATTTTATGTAATACAGGAGGAAGCAGTGACGCTGCTCCAACTCCTTTATTTTCTATCATACAGGAGGAAGCAGAAACGTTGCTCATGCTCCTTTATTTCCTATAATACAGGCGGAAGCAGAGATGCTGCTCCAACTCCTTTATTTTATATAATGCAGGAGGAAGCAGTGACGCTGCTCCAGCTCCATTATTTTCTATAATTCAGGAGGAAGCAGTGACGCTGCTCCAGAACCTTTATTTTCTATAATACAGGAGGAAATAAAGACGCTGCTGCAGCTCCTTTATTTTCTATAATGCAGGACGAAGCAGTGGCGCTGATCCAGCTCCTTTATTTTATATAATTCAGGAGGAAGCAGTGACGCTGCTCCAACTCCTTTATTTTCTGTAATACAGGTGGAAATGGAGACTCTGCTGCAGCTCCTGTATGTTCTATAATACAGGAGGAATCAGTGACGCTGCTCCAGCACCTATATTTTCTATAATACAGAAGGAAATGGAGACGCTGCTGCAGCTCGTTTATTTTCTATAATGCAGGACGAAGCAGTGACGCTGCTCCAGCTCCTTTATTTTCTATAATACAGGAGGAAGCACTGACTCTGCTCCAGCTCCTTTACTCTCTAAAATACAGGAGGAAATGGAGACGCTGCTCCAACATCTTTATTTTTAATAATACGGAAGGAAGCAGAGATGCTGCTCCAGCTCCTTTATTTTCGATAATACAGGAGGAAGCAGAGATGCTGCTTCAGCTCCTTTATTTTCTCTAAAACAAGAAGAAGCAGTGACGCTGCTCCAACTCCTTTATATGCTATAATACACGAGGAAGCAGAGATGCTGTTTCAGCTCCTTTATTTTCTATAATATAGGAGGA
>NW_025177583.1:0-2109 GCF_004010195.1 Chiloscyllium plagiosum | reverse complement strand
ACCGAAGGGTCTATTTCCATGCTGTACATCTCAATGACTCTATAATTGCTGAGATTAATTTTACAACCTTTCTTAAACCAGGCTGCAATGTTTGCAATTCTCCAGTCTTCTGGCACCTCCTCCAAGTCCCTTCCTTCAAGATTGTTGGAAGCATTTCATCAGTGCCTTGTCAAACTTTAAGTACCAAATGCTTATCGAAGACTTCTTTCATGTTAATTTTGAACTCTTGGGAGGTCATGTTGCGGCTGTACAGAACATTGGTTAGGACACTGTTGGAATATTGCGTGCAATTCTGGTCTCCTTCCAATGAAAAGATGTTGTGAAACTTGAAAGGGTTCAGAAATGATTTACAAGGATGTCGCCAGGGTTGGAGGATTTGAGCTATAGGGAGAGGCTGAACAGACTGGAGCTGTTTTCCCTGGAGTTTTGGACCCTGAGGGATAACCTTATAGAGGTTTACAAATTTATGAGGGGCATGTATAGGATAAATAGACAGTCTTTTCCCTGGGTTCAGGTCTGTTTCCGTGCTGTACATCCCTACGACTCTATGTTGGTTGCATCTGTAAGATCCTGAATCAGCACCTTCAGGAGAATTAGAGCAGAGTGAGAACAGAGGGGGAGAGAGAGTGGGATGGTGCGTTCAATTTTGTGGAATAACAAAAGAAAAGTATAATCTGCAGGAAGTAGAATTGCTTGTTCAGAATTGTTACACTGCACTAAGTGTAATGACTTTTGTAATCTCTTTTTACAGAATATTTGAAGATCTGAAGACGGAAGTTTCAAATCGCCTTATGTCCGAAGCATTGACTCTTCTTCTCCTCGGATGCTGCCTGACCTACAGTGCTTTTCCAGCGTCATATTTTTGAACTCTTGACTCTCCAGCATCTGCAGTCCTCACTTTCATATCAATGTCTGACAGTGACACTGGGACATCGGGACTGCAACGATTTTTGACTGTGATTCTGTGGGAAGGAGCAAAGCATTTGCTTCTGGCTTGAATACATTTTCAGAATCAGTGGGACTGGATGAGACACCCTACGTTGCAGCGCAGTGAGTGTGGAGCCTGAAACAGTTATACGGCCTGGAAAGAGGAATTCACGGCAGGGTGGGGCTGTACCCATGTTTGTGTGCGGCTGAAGCTTCGGCCATGGAGAAACCCGAGGAATCCCGCCCCGTGAAGAAACCGTGGAAGTGTGGCGACTGTGGGAAAGGCTTCTGTGCCCCGTCTGCTCTGGAGACTCATCGGCGCAGTCACACCGGTGAGAGGCCCTTCAGCTGCCCCGAGTGCAGGAAGGGCTTTACCCAGGCATCTGCCCTGCTGACCCACAGGTGGGTCCACACGGGGGAGAGGCCTTTCAGCTGCCCCGAGTGTGGGAAGGTCTTCAGCAATTCCTTCGCCCTGCTGAGGCACCAGCGAATCCACAAGGGGGAGAGGCCACTCTCCTGCCCCGAGTGCGGGACGGCCTTCAGTGATTCCTCCCACCTGCTGACCCACCGGCGGGTCCACACGGGGGAGAGGCCCTTCAGCTGCTCAGAGTGCAGGAAGGCCTTTACCCAGGCCTCTGCCCTGCTGATCCACCAGTGGCTCCACACAGGGGAGCGGCCCTTCAGCTGCCCAGAGTGTGGTAAAGGCTTCAGTGATTCCTCCACCCTGCAGACCCACCAGCAGGTCCACACATGGGAGAGGCCCTTCAGCTGCTGTGAATGCGGGAAGTGCTTTACCCAGGCCTCTGCCCGGCTGAGACACCAGCAGTCCCACACCGGGGAGAGGCCCTTCAGGTGCCCCGAGTGTGGGAAGGGCTTTGCCCGGGCCTCCAACCTCCAGACCCGCCAGCGGACCCACACGGGGGAGAGGCCCTTTCGTTGTCCCGAGTGCGGAAAGTGCTTTACCCAGGCCATCACACTTCAGAAACACCAGCAGGTCCACATAGGGGAGAGGCCCTTCAGTTGCCCCAGGTATAGTAAGGTGTTCACTCACCTGCAGAGGCACCAGCAAGTTCACGTGCCATAGCAGGGGCATTGAAGGAGTGACGACTGAGTGCCATTATCGACTGGAGTATTAACCCAGTTCCGGGGCCTCCCAGAATTTATCGCCAAACATTACAGTGT
>NW_025177582.1:0-2109 GCF_004010195.1 Chiloscyllium plagiosum | reverse complement strand
CGTATATCACGGTCATTGAAGCTGAGTCTGGGGCCTCATCCGCCACCGATGAACAGGGAAAGTTTAGAATAATTGAGGTGACGGATTTGGAAAAGACCTTTGAAATAGAAACGGGATACGGGGAGGCGAATGCCTGGATGGAATGAGTCAAATATACTGCGAGGAGCATGAAAAAGAGTGATTGCTACGCATGCACGGGTGCCCGCCCTAACTCTCAGGTGGTCCCATTCCCGCTGGGATGGGAGAAACACCCACGAGCCTTGGACTGCATGATAAGGCTGTAGCAGGACCGAGAGGCCTGGAACGACTCCACTTGTCGACCCTTGAGTTTGAAGTTTCCCCCCGTCAAGTCTGAGGGGGCGCCCCGCCCACCATCATTCTCGGGGGTAACGGGTACGCACCAGGCCTGCGTCTCTCAGACGGGACTACAGTGGGACAACGATGTGGGGACATTTGACAAGTGCAGCGGATCAATTCGGCTGGTCAATGAAACTACTGGGGGCGGGAATTACTCCCACATTCATGTGCCTAGGGCAGACCTCTGGTGGTACTGTGGTGGGAGGGTTCTGCGACAGACCCTGCCCCGAAAATGGACGGGCGCTTGTGCAATCATTCAATTGGCCATTCCATTCACCCTGGCATTCGAAAAACAAGAGCAACCCCGTTCCAGTGGAAGAACTGAGAGAGCTTTGGAGACTTCTTTCGATGATAACATATATTTAATTGCCATAGGGGTCCGCAGGGGTGTTCCTGACGAATACAAGGCTAGGAACCAGATAGCGGCGGGTTTTGAGTCGTCACTGTTCTGGTGGGTGACCATCAATAAGAACGTGGATTGGATTAATTATATTTACTACAATCAGCAGAGGTTCATTAATTATATCCGGGATGCAGTGAAAGGAATAGCAGAACAACTGGACGCCACTAGTAGGATGGCGTGGGAAAATAGGTTGGCCTTAGACATGATGTTGGCAGAGAAGGGGGGTGTTTGTGTCATGATAGGCACTCAGTGCTGCACTTTCATCCCCAACAACACAGCCCCTGATGGGTCCATCACCCGCGCCCTGGATGGACTCACCACATTGGCGGACGAACTGGCCGAAAACTCGGGTATCGACTCTGGCCTCACGGACTGGTTGGAAGCTTGGTTCGGTAAATGGACGGGGGTGGTCGTTCCCTTTCTTGTCTCATGTATAGTGGTGGCAGGGGTACTCACTGCCCTTGGGTGTTGCGTTATTCCCTGCGTCCGGGGATTAACTCAACGACTGATCGAAACCGCCCTTAATAAGAGGGATGTTCCCTATGGGCAGGTTGAACGAATGAATCTCGAGATGGAACAACGTGAATCCCTCTTGGGTGGTGGTAGTATTAGAGACGGGCAGTTTGATGAACAAGCTCGGGAGTTATTAAACGCCCTGGAGAAGAAACTTACGGTTTAAAAATTACAGACCGTAAGAAAAGACACGGGGGATTTGTAGGGGGTAGTGTAATTTTTAAACGGTTAGCTGCATTTTAGTCTTTTGTACCTTATAGTAAACACAAGCGCCTTATAGTAAACACAAGCGCCTTATAGTAAACACAAGCAGACACTCGAAACCGATGCCGGACCTCCCCCATGTTTTTATGAATGAAACAATTGTAACAGCTTTCCTCGATAGCTGAGAGACCGCCCTTAACCACAGTTGTACAAATCATCCATATAAGGAAAGAACGGGGAACTCGAACACTGATTGGCCAAGTGAGTAACAAAATAATCGCAGGCACCAGAACCCAAATAAGGAAAACAGTGGGGAACCCTAGCACTCATTGGTCAAGACAGCAGTAGGAGACCCAGCCCACATATACGTGTATATAATGTGTGGAGATTATTATTAATGTGTGTACCCACGAGGCATTGCACCCGACTTTGCAAAGTTGAATGAAAAGTTTTGGACAGACTCCTCCGTGTCTTTGTTCCTGGGAAGGGAAATAAAAGTGCCGGAGATGGGGCTGGACAGCCGCATATCTCGCACAGTATTGAAACCTGGGGTCTTTCTGTTCTATATTCCCCCTGTCACACTGTCTCTTGTCGTGTGGTAGAGTCATACAGCAAGGAGACATACCTTTTGG
>NW_025177581.1:0-2109 GCF_004010195.1 Chiloscyllium plagiosum | reverse complement strand
TACCAGCACGGTGATCAGGCCAACACCACACCTGCCAGCACGGTGATCAAATCAACAACACACCTACCAGCACGGCGATCAGATTAACACCACACCTATCAGCACGGTGATCAGAACAACACCACACCTACCAGCACGGTGATCAGACCAACAACCACCTACCAGCACGGTGATCAGACCAACAACACACCGACCAGCACGGTGATCAGTCCAACAACACAACTATCTGCACGGTGACCAGACCAATACCACAACTACCAGCACGGTGACCAGTCCAACAATACACCTATCAGCACGTTGATCAGATCAACAACACACCTACCAGCACGGTGAACAGACCAACAATACACCTACCAGCACGGTGATCAGATCAACAACACAACAACCAGCACAGTGATCAGACCAACAACACAGCTACCAGCACAGTGATCAGACCAAAACACACCTATCAGCACGGTGATCAGTCCAACAACACCACTATCTGCACGGTGATCATACCAATACCACAACTAACAGCACGGTGAACAGACCAACAACACGCCCAACAGCACGGTGATCAGACCAACACCACACCTACCAGCAGAGTGATCAGACCAACAACACACCTACCAGCACAGTGATCAGACCAACAACACACCTTCCAACACGGTGTTCAGACAAACAACACACCTACCAGCACGGTGATCAGATCAACACCACACCTACCAGCACGGGGATCAGACCAACAACACACCTACCAGCACGGGGATCAGACCAACACCACACCTACCAGCACGGTGATCAGACCAATACCACACCTACCAGCACGGTGATCAGACCAATACCACACCTACCAGCACGGTGATCAGACCAATACCACACCTACCAGCACGGTGATCAGACCAATACCACACCTACCAGCACGGTGATCAGACCAATACCACACCTACCAGCACGGTGATCAGACCAATACCACACCTACCAGCACGGTGATCAGACCAATACCACACCTACCAGCACGGTGATCAGACCAATACCACACCTACCAGCACGGTGATCAGACCAATACCACACCTACCAGCACGGTGATCAGACCAATACCACACCTACCAGCACGGTGATCAGACCAATACCACACCTACCAGCACGGTGATCAGACCAACACC
Source organism: Chiloscyllium plagiosum (assembly GCF_004010195.1). Classification (NCBI taxonomy): domain Eukaryota; kingdom Metazoa; phylum Chordata; class Chondrichthyes; order Orectolobiformes; family Hemiscylliidae; genus Chiloscyllium; species Chiloscyllium plagiosum. The sequence continues at coordinate 964 of NW_025177581.1, read as the reverse complement.
ACACCTACCAGCACAGTGATCAGACCAACAACACACCTACCAGCACGGTGATCAGACCAACAACACACCTGGCAGCAGAGTGATCAGACCAACACCACACCTACTAGCATGGTGATCAGACCAACAACACACCTACCAGCACCGTGATCAGATGAACAACACACCTACCAGCACAGCGATCAGACCAACAACACACCTACCAGCACGGTGATCAGGCCAACACCACACCTACCAGCACGGTGATCAGACCAACACCACACCTACCAGCACGGTGATCAGGCCAACACCACACCTACCAGCATGGTGATCAGGCCAACACCACACCTGCCAGCACGGTGATCAAATCAACACCACACCCACCAGCAACGTGATCAGATCAACAACACACCTATCAGCACGGTGATCAGAACAACACCACACCTACCAGCACGGTGATCAGACCAACAACCACCTACCAGCACGGTGATCAGACCAACAACACACCGACCAGCACGGTGATCAGTCCAACAACACAACTATCTGCACGGTGATCAGAACAATACCACAACTACCAGCACGGTGACCAGTCCAACAATACACCTATCAGCACGTTGATCAGATCAACAACACACCTATCAGCACGGTGATCAGAACAACACCACACCTACCAGCACGGTGATCAGACCAACAACCACTAACCAGCACGGTGATCAGACCAACAACACACCGACCAGCATGGTGATCAGTCCAACAACACAACTATCTGCACGGTGATCAGACCAATACCACAACTACCAGCACGGTGAACAGACCAACAATATACCTACCAGCACGGTGATCAGATCAACAACACAACAACCAGCACGGTGTTCAGACAAACAACACACCTACCAGCACGGTGATCAGACCAACAACACACCTACCAGCACAGTGATCAGACCAAAACGCACCGACCAGCACGGTGATCAGATCAACAACACAACAA
>NW_025177580.1:1038-2109 GCF_004010195.1 Chiloscyllium plagiosum | reverse complement strand
GGAGCAGGAAAAGGAGAAGGAACAGGAGCAGGCGCAGGAAAAGGAGCAGGAATGGGGACAGGAACAGGAATGGGAACGGGAGCAGGAACGGGAGCTGGAACAGGAACAGGAGCAGGAGCAGCGACAGGAGCAGGAACAGGAGCAGGAACAGGAGCAGGAGGAGGAACAGGAGCAGGAACAGGATCAGGAGCAGGAGCAGGAACAGGAACGGGAGCAGGAACGGGAGGAGGAACAGGAGCAGGAACAGGAGCAGGAGCAGGAGCAGGAAGAGGAACGGGAGCAGGAACGGGAGGAGGAAGAGGATCAGGAACAGGAGTAGGAAGAGGAGCAGGAACAGGAGCAGGAGCAGGAAAAGGAGCAGGAGCAGGAGCAGGAACGGGAGCAGGGGCAGGAAAAGGAGCAGGAACAGGAGCAGGAACAGGAGCAGGAACAGGAGCAGGAGCAGGAACAGGATCAGGACTGGGGACAGGAACAGGAATGGGAACGGGAGCAGGAACAGGAACAGGAGCAGGAGCAGGAGCAGGAACAGGAGCAGAAGCAGGAAAAGGATCAGGAGCAGGAGCAGGAACAGGAGCAGGAGCAGGAAAAGGATCAGTAACAGGAGCAGGAACAGGAAAAGAAGCAGGAACCGGAGCAGGAACAGGAGCAGGAGCAGGAACAGGAGCAGGAACAGGAACAGGAACAGGAGCAGGAGCAGAAAAGAAGCAGGAACCGGAGCAGGAACAGGAGCAGGAACAGGAACAGGAGCCGGAGCAGGAACAGGAACAGGAGCAGGAACAGGAGCAGGAACAGGAACAGGAACAGGAGCAGGAGCAGAAAAGAAGCAGGAACCGGAGCAGGAACAGGAGCAGGAGCAGGAACAGGAGCAGGAACAGGAACAGGAACAGGAGCAGCAGCAGAAAAGAAGCAGGGCCGGAGCAGGAACAGGAACAGGAGCAGGAGCGGGAGCCGGAGCGGGAGCAGGAACAGGACAGAAACGGGATAGGGAATGGGAACGGGAGCAGGAACGAGAGCGGGAACGGGAGCAGGAACAGGAGCAGGAACAGGAACAGGAACAGGAGAAGGAACAGG
>NW_025177580.1:0-953 GCF_004010195.1 Chiloscyllium plagiosum | reverse complement strand
CAGGAGCAGGAACAGGAGCAGGAGCAGGAACAGGAACAGGAGCAGGAGCAGGAATAGGAACAGGAGCAGGAACAGGAGCAGGAAGAGGAACAGGATCTGGAACAGGAGCAGGAACAGGATCAGGAACAGGAGCAGGAAGAGGAGCAGGAACAGGAGCAGGAACAGGAGCAGGAGCAGGAACAGGAACAGGAGCAGGAGCAGGAATAGGAACAGGAGCAGGAACAGGAGCAGGAACAGGAGCATGAGCAGGAGCAGGAGCAGGAGCAGGAAGTGGAACACGATCAGGAACCGGAGCAGGAACAGGATCAGGAACAGGAGCAGGAAGAGGAGCAAGAACAGGAGCAGGAACAGGAGCAGGAGCAGGAACGGGATCAGGAGCAGGAACAGGAACAGAAACAGGAACAGGAGCAGGAGCAGGAACATGAACAGGAACCGGAGCAGGAACAGGAGCAGGAGCAGGAACAGGAGCCGGAACAGGAACAGGAACAGGAGCAGGAGCAGGAACAGAAGCAGGAGCGGGAGCCGGAGCGGGAGCAGGAACAGGAACAGAAACGGGATACGGAATGGGAACGGGAGCAGGAAGGAGAGCGGGAACTGGAGCAGGAACGGGATAGGGAATGGGAACGGGAGCAGGAACGAGAGCGGGAACTGGAGCAGGAGCAGGAACAGGAACGGGAACGGGAGCAGGAACAGGAACAGGAGCGGGAGCAGAAACAGGAACAGGAACGGGATAGGGAATGGGAACGGGAGCAGGAACGAGAGCAGGAGCAGGAGCAGGAACAGTAATGGGAACGGGAGCAGGAACGGGAGCAGGAACGGGAGCAGGAACAGGAGCAGGAACAGGAGCAGGAGCAGGAACAGGAACAGGAGCAGGAACAGGAGCAGGAACAGGAGCAGGAAGAGGAACAGGATCTGGAACAGGAGCAGGAACAGGATCAGGAACAGGAGCAGGA
>NW_025177579.1:0-2108 GCF_004010195.1 Chiloscyllium plagiosum | reverse complement strand
GGACATGTTTCCCTACGCACTGCTCTGGGACACCTTTCCCTACGCACTGCTCAAGGATACATTTCCCTGCACACTGCTCTGGGACACGTTTCCCTATTCACTGCTCTGGGCCACGTTTCCCTATGCACTGCTCTGGGACACCTTTCCCTACGCACTGCTCAAGGATACATTTCCCTGCGCACTGCTTAAGGACACGTTTCCCTGCGCATTGATCAAGGACACGTTTCCCTGCACACTGCTCTGGGACAAGTTTCCCTACACACTGCTCAAGGACACATTTCCCTGCACACTGCTCTGGGACACATTTCCCTGCGCACTGCTCTAGGACACGTTTCCCTGCGCACTGCTCTGGGACACGTTTCCCTCCGCACTGCTCAAGGACATGTTTCCCTACGCACTGCTCTGGGACACATTCCCCTGCGCACTGTTCAAAGACACGTTTCCCTGTGCACTGCTCTGGGACACGTTTCCCTGCACACTGCTCTGGGACACGTTTCCCTATGCACTGCTCTGGGACACGTTTCCCTACGCACTGCTCAAGGTCACGTTTCCCTGCGCACTGCTCAAGGACACGTTTCCCTCCGCGTTGATCAAGGACACGTTTCCCTGCACACTGCTCTGGGACACCTTTCCCTACGCACTGCTCTGGGACACATTTCCCTGTGCACTGCTCTAGGACACGTTTCCCTGCACACTGCTCTGGGACACATTTCCCTGTGCACTGCTCTAGGACACGTTTCCCTGCGCACTGCTCTGGGACACATTTCCCTACGCACTGCTCAAGGACATGTTTTCCTGTGCACTGCTCTAGGACACGTTTCCCTGCGCATTGATCAAGGACACGTTTCCCTGCACACTGCTCTGGGACATGTTTCCCTACGCACTGCTCTGGGACACGTTTCCCTGCGCATTGATCAAGGACACGTTTCCCTGCACACTGCTCTGGGACACGATTCCCTACGCACTGCTCAAGGACACGTTTCCCTGCGCACTGCTCTGGGACACATTTCCCTGTGCACTGCTCAAGGACATGTTTCCCTACGCACTGCTCAAGGACACGTTTCCCTGCGCACTGCTCTAGGACACGTTTCCCTACGCACTGCTCAAGGACATGTTTCCCTGCATACTGCTCTGGGACACGTTTTCCTATGCACTGCTCAAGGGCACGTTTCCCTGTGCACTGCGATGGGACACGTTTCCCTGCGCACTGCTCGAGGACACGTTTCCCTACGCACTGCTCAAGGACACGTTTCCCTGCACACTGCTCTGGGACACATTTCCCTAGGCACTGCTCTGGGACACATTTCCCTGCGCACTGCGATGGGATACGTTTCCCTACGCACTGCTCTAGGACATGTTTCCCTACGCATTTCCCTGTGCACTGCTCAAGGACACATTTCCCTGTGCACTGCTCTAGGACACGTTTCCCTACGCACTGCTCAAGGCCACATTTCCCTACGCACTGCTCTGGGACACGTTTCCCTACGCAATGCTCTGGGACACATTTCCCTATGCACTGCTTAAGGACACGTTTCCCTGCGCACTGCTCAAGGACACATTTCCCTACGCACTGCTCAAGGACACGTTACCCTGCGCACTGCTCTAGGACACGTTTCCCTACGCACTGCTCAAGGACACGTTTCCCTACGCACTGCTCTGGGACACGTTTCCCTATGCACTGCGATGGGATACGTTTCCCTGCGCACTGCTCTGGGACACATTTCCCTATGCACTGCTCAAGGATACGTTTTCCTACGCACTGCTCTGGGACAGATTTCCCTGCTCACTGCTCTGGGACATGTTTCCCTGCGCACTGCTCAAGGACACGTTTCCCTGTGCACTGCTCTTGGACACATTTCCCTACGCACTGCTCTAGGACACATTTCCCTTCGCACTGCTCAAGGACCCATTTCCCTACGCACTGCTTTGGGACATGTTTCCCTGCGCACTGCTCAAGGACATGTTTCCCTGCACACTGCTCTAGGACACGATTCCCTGTGCACTGCTCAAGGACACATTTCCCTGCGCACTGCTCTGGGACACATTTCCCTACACACTGCTCTGGGACACATTTTCCTACGCACTGCTCTGGGACACATTTCCCTACA
>NW_025177578.1:0-2108 GCF_004010195.1 Chiloscyllium plagiosum | reverse complement strand
CAGAAGCTCCACATGAGCCATCTTGTTTCTGTCGCATGGCGGGCGAAGGGGGTATGAGGGAACAGATATCAGGCACGGCACCACCCGGCTTGGCCCTTTCTGCCCCATTCCAGACAGTTTCTCCTGGAACAGGAGAAAGGGAGAGAGGGAGGAAGAGTGGAAATGGGTGACCCTGCTGTTAGTGCTGGTGGATGTGGGGCTGGGGGGAATGGTGAGGTGTCCGGAATGAGTCAATCGACAGTTGTAAATCAATTTAGTATTATTAATGTGGGGGATATTGCGTAGGTGACAGAGAAAGTGAGGAAGAAAGTTGCTGAATTCAATAGTGAGTTTGGAAATGCCTGAGCCTTATTTGGAAATAGAGTGTGAGCCTTGTTCAGGGGTCAGTTCTATAACAGGTATAAAGGGAGTGTGAAAGAGCAGATAGAAAATGGTGACCTTTATCCTGACAGAGCGGAGAAGGTTATTGACGCTTGTCCTGTATCACAGCGTCAAGGTGACCCTTCCAGAATGTCTTGTCCAAGTCGATCACCAATAACGCCACAGACCATGTCCCTCAGATTCAGTTTAAGGGGACCTTACAAATAACAAGGAGAGGCAAACATTAATGTATTATATATCGAAACTAAAACTGTTGCAGAAATTCTGAGCGCCATATACTCTGAAAATTAGACATGCAAATATCATGGATACTGCAGTCTTATTGGATGGTCTCAAGTAGCATCTCAACTGCGTTAATTAAGTGACTGCTCATGCTATGAAAAATAAATTCCCTAAATGTATGGGTTGAAGAGTATGTATTGAACCAAACTAGAGATCAAGTTTTTTTCGGATTTGGTGTTGTGTGGTCAGGAGGACTAGTGACATTAATATGTTGTATTTTACACGGCATCTGCATGCAATATAGAATGTTTGTACATTTTTGTCAAACATGATGGAAGCATGGAGCCGAGAGGGTCAAGTTTGTTCCAGTGAATTGGGAAAATACAAAATAACATTCAGTGGGAGATAAGCAATGGTTGTTAGAGTCATAGAGTCCTATAGGCCCTTCGGCTCAAACTGATCCATTCCGACCAAAATGTCAATTCACACTAACCCCATTTCCCAGCCATTGCCCCGTATCCTTCTAATCCTTTCCTATCCTGTATTTGTCAAAATGTATTTTAAATGTTGTAAATGTAGCCACCTTAACTACTTTTGCTGGTAGCTTATTCCATATGCGTATCACCCTGTGTGTAAAAAAGTTGCTCCTCAGGTTCCCTTTTATTCTTACCCCTGTGACCTTAAACTGATGCCCTCTAGTCCGTGATTGTCCAATCCAGGGAAGTAAAAGCTGAGCGCATTCACTCTATCCATGTCTGTTATGATCTTATACCCTTCAATAAGATCCTCTCCCCAGTCTCATACACGCAAAAGTAAAAAGTCCTAGCTTTTCCAACCTCTCCCTATAACTCAGAGCCTTGAGTCCTTGGCAACATCCTTGTAAATTTCTTCTGCACTCATTCCAGTTTCATAACATCATTCCTATAGCAAAGTTAACAAAACTGAACATCACGCTATAAGTATGGCCTCATCAGTGCCCCGTATTCTGCAGCATAGCTCCCAAAATTAGCTACTTAGTGCCCTGACTGATGAATGCCAGTGTGCCAAAAGTCTTCTTCATTGCCCTGTCGACCTCTGAATCAACTTTCAGAGAACCATGCAGCTGAATTCCAAGGTCCCTCTGTTCCACTACATTCCTTAAGACCCAGCCATTCACCATAAAATTCCGATATTGATTTGAGTTTCTAAAATGCAAGAACGTACAATGATCTGCATTAAAATCCGCTTACCATTTCTCAGCCCACTTCCCCAGCTGATCAAGGTACTGCTGTAAGTTCTGAAATTTCTGATAACCTTTGTCATTCTTCATGTAACCGCCTATTTTATTGTCACCTTCAAACTTACAAATCATGCACGTACATTCTCATCTAAATTATAGATATATGTAATATATAGTGGTGCCATCATCGCCCCGATGCATTCCATTAGTCCCAGGCCTCCATTCTGACAAGCATCCTTCCACTATTACTCTATGCTTCCTACCATCAAGCCAATTTTGTATCCAA
>NW_025177577.1:0-2108 GCF_004010195.1 Chiloscyllium plagiosum | reverse complement strand
CCCAAATGATCTCCAGCATCTTCACCTCTTCCTGTCACTGAGGATTCCTCCGGCACGTACGTCGCTCCACAGGTTTGGAAACCACTCCCGAAATTAAATACCTCTCTATCTCTATAAACACCTCAAGCTCCTCCAGTCCTCCCTATTGTTGTAAACTCTTCCAGCACCTGCAGGCTTCTCCAACATCCAGCCCAAAAGCCATCACTATCCAGGCAATATCTCTGTTCTGTTACAGCTTCCCTATATCTGTAACATTCTCCTGCACCTATACCTCCCTATTTCTGTAACCTCCTCTAACCCTGAGCTCCTCCATATCTCTGTGAATTTTTCACTGTTTTCATACACAGTGCATCCACAATTCTTAAGATGGCAAATACTAAACACTCTTATACTCTTTCATTGAAATAATTTCGCATCCTCTCAGACCCAAATAAATTGTCAGTAATCCCGAGATTCTGTTATCGTGTTTTGGAATCGCTGACCCACAGAAATAAGTTTTCAGCATCTGTCCAATCAAGCCCTTGCAATTCAAAATCTTTTATATTTCAATCATTTCACGTATCCATTTCCTGAAACTCAAGAATATAGACGAAATTTATTCCGAAAGTGAAACCCAGATTGCAAGCTGTGAAACCAGATTGCAAGCTGTGAAACATTAGTGTATTATTCAGTGACAGGTATCAGCCATTGCTGGTTGGTCCATCATTTACTATACATAGACTGTTGTTCTTGGACAAGGTGGCGGTGCGCTGTCTATTTGAGCATTTGCAGTCAGTTTGGTGCAGGGACACCCACAATAATGTGAAGGAAAAAAAAGCCAGGGTATTTATCAAGTGAAACCCATGGAATAGAGATGTATTTCCATGTAAGAACAGTCATGGACTTTATGTGTAACTTGCAAGGGGTGGTGTTTCCATGGATTTGTTGCCCTTGACATTGCAGATGGTCATGGCTTGGAAGGTGCTGTCGAATGAACTGTGGTAAGTATCTACGATGTATCTTGTTGGATACCCTGCCTCCATTGAAAGTTGATGGTGGAGGCTGTGAATGTTGTGGATGTGATGGCAACCAAGGTGGACAGTAAACGCACCCTTCCTTATACATGGACAGCATAACGTTTCCAGGTATGTTCCTACATTTTTTTAGCAATACGAATTCATTATGTTACAATCAGTGACTCCATATAATTTAATTAAACAGTTATCTGTTGAAATTGATTTGTAATTGGCTGCATGGTCACCATGCCATTGCAACATGGAACACACGGCCATAAGAATAGGATGAGGTTGTTGAACCCTTTGCGCCTGTTCCACAATTTAAGGACATTTGTTACGTAACTCCGTTTATCTGCCTTTGGGTCAACGCTGTCACAACCTTTCCTTTGCAAAAGGGTTTTTTTCTCAGGTATTAAGGTGTAATCAAATAATTAAACAATACCAACCAAAGCAGGGAACACGACGGATGTCGAATGGATAACCTGAAACGTGTCAACTCAATCTTGACTATAGAAGGCTGCTGAGGGTCAATTTGAATGCCGAGGTGATGTACTTCATTCATTGCATTTTCTTCGGTTGAGAATATTTACTCAGAGGAGATTATTCTTCAACAGTTAAATTGCTTTTCACAGAAAGAGATAAAAAAAGTAGATTGTGTTCAGGATGAGTCAGGGAGGATACAGATGAAAGGCCGGATAATGTTTGGAGGTAATGATGTGCATTTGAAGAGCCTGTGAATGCACACTGGGCCTCCTGCTCCCTAAAAATTCTAGCATCACAAATCCAATCGATGGATTAATTATTATTGAAAAGACTGTAAACAGAATGAAGGACTTAAACGTAATTCTTGTGTGGGAATGCGTGCAGTGAGGAAGATGTAAAGATTTATGAAGATTGAACTGGCATCCACATGGACAAGATCAGTGCAAATATCATCATGTGGAAACAGAAAGTTATCAACTGTTTTGGCGAAATTGATTGCAGTATAATTCTTAAATCTTGAAATGTTGGAAAGTACAGTTTTAAATAAAACCTCAGTGTCCTTGTCTATAAGCTGCCGACGTCTTACATACAGGTGCTGCAAACTACTTGGAATGTCAGTGGAATGGGAAC
>NW_025177576.1:0-2108 GCF_004010195.1 Chiloscyllium plagiosum | reverse complement strand
TGATCCGGGGTGCAGATGGATGGAGTCTGGGAGACAGGTCAGGTTTCATCACCGTAGGTAACTTGAATTGTGTGATTCTAGCTCTCCATGTCAAAACGTCTGCTCTCTGGGCCAGGCTCTGACTGAAGTTGAATTTTAAAGATTGGTTGCTGGTCTGCCATTAGCATTTAACCTCGACAACATTTGAACTTACACTAAGACCAGTGATAGTCTCTTGGCGGGTTCTCCCCCTGCCCAAGGTGGATTCCAAATTATTTGTTTTGAAGTAATGTTTCGCTGACTGCCCTGAACCAGGTTAGAAGCTCTATGCACAGATTTTGGAACAGGCCACTGAGTCTCTCTGTATCACATGAGCTGTGAGTTCCAATAACACTGTAAATGATTTCAGATAAATTGGAAGCAAGTTTCAGCATAGCTCATTGCAAGGTGTTGAGTTTACTGACCCGAACAATAATCAGATGTTTGCTATATTTCATGAATTGGGCAAAAATAAGATGTGAATGATAATCATTTAACTGAACCATAATCTCGTACATCAATTATGTTGATTCTATATTTATGGAACTAAAATATAAACTCCTGTCAAGATTTTCTAACACAGAAATAAAGCATGTACATTTTATTTTATCGAAGAAAGAACATAACTCGTGTGCTGATTAGAATTAGATAATCAATGTCAGAATTCAAAGCAATGTTTTGCTACTCCAATTTTTTTTTATGGTTGGCTTCTGAATGATTGCATGTTCAGAGTGAGCAAACGATTGTACATACAAATAGAATTAGCGTTCTTATACATTTATATATTAACAACCAGTTTAATTTCTCACTGAAATGTGCGATCTTCAGCTATTTGCCTGCAATTTAAAAATGGTAAAGATTCAACATGGACTGTGAATATTAAACTAAATAAATTATTTGCGTTATCAAATTTTCGTGAACAGTAATTTGAAAACTTGCAATTTTTTAGAATGAATGGTGTTTAATATGAAATTTGGACTGAGAGAAAAAAGCAACGAACATAATATCGTGTCAGTGAAAAGTCAAAGCTTTCCAAAGAGGTTTGTGACAAAGCAATGATGTATTTGTTTTAGTAATTAGAATACAATATGTAAAATATTCATGTTCTGAGTAATAATTAGACTTCATAATGAAGCTGACCTTGCAATACTTGCATTTCAAATGCTTATGCTGCACTAAATAATCATATACTTGCCAGCATTTACACAGTAAAATAATCGGATACTGACTTTTGTTCACAGCTCGCACATGATAGAGTACAAACCTTTAAAATACAGAAGGAGGGCATTGACCATTATGTATGCATCAGTTCCAAAAATGTCTCCCAAGCACATCCCATTTGCCAGCCCTCTCCCTGTTTTGCCGTTAAATTCATCATTTCCAAATATATATCTAGTTCTCTTTTGAATCTTCATCCACAACTTTCCCAGTCATGTCAATTCCAATTCTTAACAAAGCTCTAAATAAAGACGTTTTTCCTTATTTCCCTCCTAGCTCTTTTGCTGACAACCTTGAAATTAGAATTCATTGATGCTGTAATGCCAACTAATAGAGTATTATTTTTGTACTCTGCAACTTTTTTCATATTTTGAGCACCGCAATAAATTCACATCTTTGTCTGTTCTGCTCCTGGAACAATAAGCCTTGCAAGAACTATAACAAACACTACAACGGAAAGCAAGCAGAAAACCCGTCACCAGGATATATGAACATCAACTAGCCACAAAGTACATGACTCAAACACTAATTTCTTATGTACTGATGAGGAAGTACGCCACTTTGACTAAGTCTGTATATTCATTCTAGGACAGGCCAAACAGAGACAAACACAAGAATTCGTAGAAACATGGCATTCCAACTGGAACTCCATCAACAAATACATCAATTTTGACTCCATTTACCACCCTCTGAGAAAAACAGCCAGAAATTACATCGTCGACTCAGGAAATTACATTATCAACTCGAGGAAACCGAAACACTTAAATAGAAAGTTGGAGATAACACTAGCACTTCACAGGAGGCTCACTTACTGAGTACAGTCAATGGAACAAACCAGAAACTGTCATTAACTATTGCTTCAGAATATATCT
>NW_025177575.1:1814-2108 GCF_004010195.1 Chiloscyllium plagiosum | reverse complement strand
GTGCTGGAAGCTGAAAGCAATGAGCAGCTTTAATACAAAAACCTGTTGGATCTCATGGCTTTCAACAAGCGTTTAAGCCTAGCAGTAAGTTCAGGTAATTTCTACATCGCCCCAATTTTGTTACAGCTTCAGATCTCCCCAGCACAAAGGCGCACAAAAAGTAGTTTTTTTAAAAAAGCTCAAGCTCAAAGTGCACACACTCCCCAACTCCCCCCACCCCCACTCTCTTTATTATTGGTCAGCTGAGATGTTGCTTTGGAACTAGATCCCTGGTACAGCCAGGTAAAGCATGCA
>NW_025177575.1:0-315 GCF_004010195.1 Chiloscyllium plagiosum | reverse complement strand
ACTGACAGGGCTGCATCCCCGTTGTGACGTCAACAATGGAGGGCGTGCCGGACAGCTGCCCTGCAGTTGAGGCAGTGTGGGGGGGGGGGGGGGACTTTGCAAACTCCTACCCTCCTCCAAGTCAAGCAGTTTGAGTTCAAGCAAAGCAATGGCTTTAGTTGTAGGCTAGAAAACCTTCTCTGTGCCATGGGAACCCTCCTCCCAAAGGAAATGCAGGGTTACAGATTCATCGTAACAGGAGGAGGAGGCCATTTAGGCCAAATCCTTCAACCCTGGCAACATCCTTGTAAATGTTTTTGGAACCATTTCCAGTTT
>NW_025177574.1:0-2108 GCF_004010195.1 Chiloscyllium plagiosum | reverse complement strand
CAACTCACACGGAGGCTAATTCACTTATCACCCCGATAATCGTTGACCTACAGTGGCATCTGGTGTGGTAATATCTCATTTTAAAGTTCTCATTCTTTTCAGTGTCTCTCTCTGGCATCACATCTCCAATTAGTCTCATTCCGCAAGTCATTTCTCATAGATCCCTCATTTTTTTTTCCCTTCAGAAATGTGCTCAAAATTAATGTGTTTCTCTCTGTTTCCCTCTTTGACCATGATTTGAGCGCCTGTACAGTTGATGGTACTGTGTTATTGCTTGCATTTTCATTCACTTCCCAAAGCGTCACACGTGAAGCTCCCTGTCAGACAGGGATATCAGCAAATTTGACTCATGACTTTCACAATTATTCTCTGTCAATCCATTGAAACTCAATGTTAGTCATCGTCAGCTGATCATACCTGAATCCACATGGGAAAACTCCTTGGAGGTTTGAGAAGAATCAGGCATGAATTACAGACTTTTGGTCTGCAGGTACAATAATTGGTTAAGAAGGCAAATATAATTTTCTCCTTCATTGCTAAAGGGGTTGAGTTTAAAAGGAGAGAGGTAATGTTACAGCTGTACAAGGTGCTCTTGAGATCACATCTGCACTACTGTGTGCAGATTTCGTCTCCGTATTGAGAAAGGATGTACTGGCACTGGAGCGGTGCAGAAGAGGTTCATTCTGGCGTTCAGGGGGTTGATTTATGAGGAGAGACTGAGTAGATTGGGATTATATTAATTGGAATTCAGAACAATGAGGGGGATCTTATAGAAACACATAAAATGATGAAGGGAATGGATCAGATAGAAATAGAGAGTATGTTTCCACTGACAGGTGAAGCTAGGATAAGAGGGCACAGCTGTAAGATTAGAGGAAGCAGATTTAGGCCTGAATTGAGAAAGAATGTCTTCACCAAGAGGGTTGTTAATCTGTGGAATTCCTTGCCCGGGACGTAATTGACGCTATTCAGGAAACTGTTTGAAAGTAAGGTTTTTTTTGGAACAATGGAAGAAAATAACGGATGCGGTGAGAGGTTGGGTAAGTGGAGCTGAGTCCACAAAAAGGTCAGCCATAATCTTATTGAATGATGGGGCAGGATCGAAGGGCTGGACGGCTTCTCCTGCTCCTAGTTCTTCTGTTATAAACAACAGCTTAGGCACTTGTTGGGAAAATGAGGTGGAAAATAGACAGAGAGGAAGTTCAGTTGATAAAGTTGGCACGTATTTAACTTAACATTTCACAATAGTCAAACATGATGGGGAGCCGATGGCCTTGTGGTGTTGTCACTAGATTGTTAATCCATAGACCTCGGCAACGTTCTGGGACCTTCCTGCTACAGTAGATGGTGGAAATTGATTTCAATAAAAAAAAATCTGCAATTAAGAATCTCATGATGACCATGAATCAATTGTCAATTGTAGGGCAAACCACTCTGGTTCACTAAAGTCCTTCAGGGAAGGAATCTGTCATGCTTACCTGGCCTACATGTGACTCCAGTTCCACAGCAATGCGGTTGACTCATAACTGCCCTCTGGGCAATTAGGGATAGGCAACTAGGGCTGACCTCGCTAGTAATTCATTACTTCCAAGAACAAATTAAAAACACATCAAAAATAAATTGATGAGATAATGAACTTTGGATAATAAACAAATATAGTCAGGGTGAGTACCCAATGAAAACAAAAGCGCACAAATGATGAAAACTGCTGGTAGACCAGAGGTTTAGGACTTTTTTTTAGAGCCCAGCAGTTGAAATACGTAAAGCGAATAAAGTTGGAGACAATTGATTTAAGAAGGTCAATTGTTGCAAAGCATAAACAAAAAAAGCACGAGACTCCATGTGGAAATAAAATTAAGAAAAAAGGTAATAGCACAAACCTTTTTTGGAACAATTGGAAGATGAGATTGGGAAACTCCACACAGGAAAAAAAAAACCCTTTCAAATGACTCAAGCATGTATTTTATATTGGTTGTGACACTGTTTCGACAGAGAATATCCCAAAGCATCGCAGTTCTTATCTTCAGGGCAACCCGTTTGCTCTGTTTCTCGGATTTCGAAATATGTGCTCCAGGCATATTCCTGGCATTTGCTGAAATATCACTGCA
>NW_025177573.1:0-2108 GCF_004010195.1 Chiloscyllium plagiosum | reverse complement strand
CCCCGATTCTCAGATTAAGCAAGCTGAATAGGAAGCACATTGAACAAATTGTATGTGATCTGTGAAAGAAATGAACAGAATGGGCTGATGTCCCTTTCTCGTTATACGCTCTGATTACTGAAACATAATCATGCTGCAGAAATGTAATTACTGTTTTGTTCAAGCAGAGACCAGTGTAGATCCTATAACGTGTTCAGAAATCCTATAGTTCAGGAAGGCATGTGTTTGGCTCCCTCACTCAAAGAAATTCTTTTGGAAATTATTTCTTATGTCTGGAGCTTTATTATCAAATCTGGAACATCACAGCAGGATTCAATCATCTATGATTTTTTCGATATGATTACTAGCCAGCCCTGATGGGAAATGAAGGTATAGTGGTAATGGCACTGAACTAGTAATTCCAGAAACCCAGGTAAAGTAGTAGGGATATGGATTTAAATCTCACTATGGCAGATAGTGAAATGAGAATTCAACTAAAAATAATTTTAAAAGTCACTTTAATGATGGCCATCAAGCCACTTCTGATTGTTGCAAAAATCCATCTGGTTCACTGGCAACTTAGGCACTATATAAATCTTGCAGCCTGTGATACGACGATATACAGCACAAAGATAGGCCAGCTGGGACATCCCCATATTTCTGGTCCACTCCAGAGCCTCCTCCCATCTAAATCTACTATCATGACACTATTCTCTTCTCCCTCGTGTGCTTGTCTAGTTTCCCCTTAGATGCATCTATATTTATTCTCTACACCACTGCCTATGAACATTCTCACCATTCTTTGAGTAAAGAACTTCCTCCTGAATTCCTGATTGGATTTCTTGTTGACTATCTTGTATTAATGTCCACCAATTATACTCTTGCCCAAATGAGGATCCACTCTTATCAAAACCCTTCATAATATTAAGAACCTTTATTAAGTCATCCTTCAGCTTTAATTTCTCGTTGTGCAGATGGGAGAAATGTCTTCACCCAGAGAGCAGCGAGACTGGGAAATTCTCTGCACAGAAAATGGGTGAAGCCAAACAATGAATTTTTCTAGAAGTCAGATATACTTCTTAGGGACAAAGGGATTTTAGTCTCTGTTGCAGTCAATGCAGATCAATATTGGACAGTTTGTAAAAGCAAGATGCTACTCGTTCCCATAGGTTTTTCTATCTGTACATTAGGTTAAAATTACCCTCTTGGCAAGAAGCAAATATCCCGAGTACCAATAAGTTCCAATAAGTATGAATGGGTACTTCTGAGTTCCAATGAGTATCAGTAAGTATCAGTTAGTACCACTAATTAATACTCATTGGATTTCAGTGGTAATGAGTACAATTGTGTACCACTGAATTCCAGTGAGTATTAATGAGTACCAGTGAGTACCGAGTTCCAAAGAGAACCATTTAAGACAATCAGTACTACTGAATTCCACTGAGCACCAATTTGTACTACTGAGTTCCAAAGAGTACCTATGAGTACTAATGAGCATCACTGGAGTATCACGGAATTCCAGTGAATATCAATGAGTAGCAGCGAGGACCACTGAGTACCAACAAGTTCCTATGAGCACCAAAACATCTCAATGAATACCATTGATTTCCTAATAATACTAATGGACACCAACATGTTCCAATGAGTACCAATGGTTTCCCCGTGAATGCCAATGAGTTACAAGTTACAAAATCCAGTCTAATACAGTAGTTCCAGTATTAATAACAGTAAGTTGGGGGTGGTTGGTAAAAACCATTCATTGTAGTAGCTGGGGCTGTACTTAATTCCTAAAAAGATCTCATAATGAGCAAATAGAAAGGAAGTATTGTTACGTGATTGGATTGATAAAACTTAATACTTTATTCTAGGCACAAAGCTCAAGCTGGACCTGATATTAGCTAAGGGTAGTTCAGGTTTGTGACTGTATAAATGGATATCCTTTGTAGAAGCTTATCCTGATCCCTCCTGCATTGTTCATTTGTGCAAATATTTGTACCCATTTCAATTATACTCTCCCTCGTGATAATGCTTAAGAGGAGATCCATTTTAAATAAATACTTAAGAATTCTGAATATATTTTTTATAGATATAGCAATGCAACAGCTTAAATATCTTTCTTTCAAAAATTC
>NW_025177572.1:0-2108 GCF_004010195.1 Chiloscyllium plagiosum | reverse complement strand
AGCTAGCACCTTCCATACCAGGCAACATCCTTGGAAATCGTCTCTGCACTCTTTCCAAAGCATCCACATCCTTTTGGTAATGTGGCGACCAGAACTGTACACAGTATTCTAAATGCGGCCGAACCAATGTCTTGTGCAATTTTTACATGACCTGTCAGCTCTTATACTCAATACCCCGTCCAATGAAGGCAAGCATGTTATATGCCTTCTTGACCACTCTATCCACCTTCAGGGTACAATGGACCTATACATCCAGATCCCTCTGCCCAACAACTCTTCCCAAGGCTCTTCCATTTACGGTATAGTTCGCTCTAGAATTAGACTTCCCAAAATGCATCACCTCACATTTGCCTGGATTGAACTCCATCTGCCACTTCTCCGCCCAACTCTCCAGTCTATCCCTATTCTCCTGTATTCTTTGACAGTCCCTATGCTTTCTGCTATCTCACCAAACTTCATATCTTCTGCAAACTTACTGATCAGACCAACTCTGCCCTCTTCCAGATCATTTATGTATATCACAAACAACAGTGACCCCAACACTGACCCCTGTGGAACACCACTGGTCACCTTTCTCCATTTGGAGAAACTCCCTTCAACTACTACTCCCTGTCTCCTGTTGCTCAACCAGTTCTTTATCCACCTAGCCAGAACACCCTGCACACCATGTGACTTCACTTTCTCCATTAGTTTACTACGTGGGAACCCTATCAAATGCCTTACTAAAGTTCATGTGTATGACATCTACAGCCCTTCCTTCATCTATCAACTTGGTCACTTCCTCAAAGAACTCTATTAGGTTGGTAAGGCACGATCTCCCCGCACAAAACCGTGTGGCCTATCACTGATAAGCCCATTCTTTACTAAATATATATAGATTTTATCCTTCAGTACCTTCAGCAAGTTTCCCACCACTGACGTCAGGCTCACTGGTCTGTAGTTACCTGGAATATCCCTACTACCCTCCTTGTACAGGGGGACAACATGAGCAACCCTCCAGTCCTCTGGCAGCTCACCTGTGTTTAAGGACGCTACAAAGATATCTATCAGGGTCTCAGCTATTTCCTCTCTCGCCTCCCTCAGCAACCTGAGTTAGATCCCATCCAGTCCTGGAGATTTGTCCACCTTAATATCCTTCAGCCTACCCAGAATATATTGCCTCTGGGTAATCCAGAGTAAACAAACTTCTCTCTCTAATCTCATGTCCCTCTCCTCAGTGAACACTGATGCAAAGTAATCATTGAGAATCTCACCCATTTTCTCAGGTTCGACACACAACCTTCCTTCCTTATCCTTTAGTGGACCAACCCTTTCTCTAGTTACCCTCTTGCTTCTTATATATGAATAAAAGGCTTTGGGATTCTCCTTATTTCAGGACCCCTTTTAGCCCGCTTGATTCCTCATTTAAGATTGTTCCGACTCTCCCGATATTCCTCCAAGGCCCGTTCTGTTCTAAGCTGCCTGGACCTTATGTACACTTCCCTTTTCCTCTTGGCTAGTTGCATGATTTCTCCGATCATCCACGGTTCATGAATCTTGCCTTTCCTATCCCTTGTTTTCAAAAGGACATGCCTATCCTGCACTATCTTCAACTGTCTTTGAAAGCCTCCCACTTCTCAAATGTGGACTTCCCTTCAAATAGCTGTGTCCAATCCACATTTCCTAGCTCCTGCCTAATTTTGATGTAATTGGCCTTGGCCCAGTTTAGTACTCTTCCCTTAGGACCACTCTCATCTTTGTCCATGAATATTCTAAAACTTACAGAATTGTGGTCACTATTCCCAAAGAAAACCTCCCACTGCAACTTCTACCACCTGGCCTGGTTCATTCCCCAACACCAGGTCCAATATGGCCGCTTCCCTTGTCGGACTATTGACATACTGCTCCAGGAAACCTTCCTGGATGCTCCTTACAAAATCTGCCCCATCCAGACCTCTGACACTAAGTGTATTCCAGTCAATGTTGGGAAAATTAAAATCTCCCATCATCACCACCTTGTTGCCTTTACATCTTTCCGTAATCTGTTCACCTATTTGTTCTTCTACTTCTCGCTCACTGCAGGGAGGCCTGTAGGACAGCCCCAACAATGTAACTGAGCCCTTCTTATT
>NW_025177571.1:0-2108 GCF_004010195.1 Chiloscyllium plagiosum | reverse complement strand
AGCAGTCACCGTGTATAATACAGGGAACAGCAGTCTCCGTGTATAATACAGGGAAAAGCAGTCCTCGTGTATAATACAGGGAACAGCAGCACCTGTGTATAATACAGGGAACAGCAGCACCTGTGTATAATACAGCGAAGAGCAGTCCCCGAGTATAATACAGGAACAGCATTCCCCGTGTATAATACAGGGAACAGCAGTCCCCATGTATAATACAGGGAACAGCAGCACCTGTGTATAATACAGGGAAGAGCAGACCCAGTGTATAATACAGGGAACAGCAGTCCCCGTGTATAATACAGGGAAACGCAGTCCCTGTGTATAACACAGGGAACAGAAGCACCCGTGTATACGACTGGGAACAGCAGGCCCCGTGTATAACACAGGGAACAGCAGCACCTGTGTATAATACAGGGAACAACATTCCTCGAGTGTAATACAGGGAACAGCAATCCCCGTGTATAACACAGGGAACAGAAGCACCCGTGTATACGACAGGGAACAGCAGTACCCGTGTATAACACAGGGAACAGCAGCACCTGTGTATAATACAGGGAACAGCAGCACCCGTGTATAATACAGGGAACAACAGTCCTCGAGTATAATGTAGGGAACAGCAGTCCCCGTGTATAACACAGGGAACAGCAGCACCTGTGAATAATACAGGGAACAGCAGCACCCGTGTATAATACAGGGATGAGCAGCACCTATGTATAATACAGGGAACAGCAGCACCTGTGTATAATACAGGGAACAGCAGTCCCTGTGTATCATACAGGGAACAGCAGCACCTGTGTATAATACAGGGAACAGCAGTCCCCGTGTATAAAACAGGTAACAGCAGTCCCCGTGTATAATACAGGGAAGAGCAGTCCCTGTGTATAACACAGGGAACAGGAGCACCTGTGTATAATAGAGAGAACAGCAGCACCTGTGTATAATACAGGGAACAGCAGTCCCCGAGTGTATTACAGGGAACAGCAGTCCCCGTGTATAATACAGGGAACAGCAGTCCCCGTGTATAACACAGGGAAAAGCAGTCCCCGTGTATAATACAGGGAACAGCAGTCCCCGTGTATAATACAGGGAAAAGCAGACCCCGTGTATAATACAGGGAAAAGCAGTCCCTGTGTATAATACAGGGAACAGCAGTCCCCGTGTATAATACAGGGAACAGCAGCACCTGTGTATAATACAGGGAACAGCAGCACCTGTGTATAATACAGGGAAGAGCAGTCCCTGTGTATAGTACAGAGAACAGCAGTCCCCGTGTATAATACAGCGAACAGCAGTCCCCGTGTATAATACAGAGAACAGCAGTCCCCGTGTATAATACAGGGAACAGCAGCACCATTGTATAATACAGGGAACAGCAGTCCCCTTGTATAATAAAGGGAACAGCAGCACCTGTGTATAATACAGGGAACCGCAGCCCCTGTGTATAATACAGGGAACAGCATTCCCCGTGTATAATACAGGGAACAGCAGCACCTGTGTATAATACAGGGAACAGCAGTCTGCGTGTATAATACAGGGAAAAGACGTCCCAGTGTATAATACAGGGAACAGCAGCACCTGTGTATAGTACAGAGAACAGCAGTCCCCGTGTATAATACAGGGAACAGCAGTCCCTGTGGATAATACAGAGAACAGCAGTCCACGTGAAAAATCCAGGGAACAGCAGCACCATTGTATAATACAGGGAACAGCAGTCCCCGTGTATAATAAAGGGAACAGCAGCACCTGTGTATAATACAGGGAACAGCATTCCCCGTGTATAATACAGGGAAGAGCAGCCCCTGTGTATAGTACAGGGAACAGCATTCCCCGTGTATAATACAGGGAACAGCAGCACCTGGGTATAATACAGGGAACATCAGCACCCGTGTATAATACAGGGAACAGCAGTCCCCGTGTATAATACAGGGAACAGCAGCACCTGTGTATAATACAGGGAACATCAGCACCCGTGTATAATACAGGGAACAGCAGTCCCCGTGTATAATACAGGGAACAGCAGTCCCCGAGTATAATACAGGAACAGCATTCCCCGTGTATAATACGGAGAACAGCTGTCCCCGTGTATAATACAGGGCACAGCAGTCCCC
>NW_025177570.1:0-2107 GCF_004010195.1 Chiloscyllium plagiosum | reverse complement strand
CGAGGGAGGGACACACACACAATGAGGGGGGACACGCACACACACAGCGAGGGAGAGACACGCACACACTCAGCGAGTGAGGGACAGACACACAACGAGGGAGGAACACACACACATACACACAACGAAGGAGGGACACACGCACACACAGCGTGGGATATACACACGCACACGGCGAGGGAGGGACACGCACACAGCAAGAGAGGGACACGCACACAGCGAGGGAGGGACACACACACATACACACAACGAGGGAGGGACAACACGCACACACAGCGTGGGGTAGACACACGCACACCGCGAGGGAGGGACACGCACACAGCGAGAGACGGACACGCACACAGCGAGGGAGGGACACACACACACACACACAGCGAGGGAGGGACACACACCCGCAGCGAGTGAGTGACACGCACACACACAGGAAGGGAGGTACAAGCACACACACAGCGTGGGAGGGACAGACACACACCGCGAGGGAGGGGCATACCCACAGAGCGAGGGAGGGGCACATACACTCAGCGACGGAGGGACACACACACCCACACAGAGAGGGAGGGAGACACGCACACACAGCGTGGGACGGGACACACACAGAGCAAGGGAGGGACACGCACACACAGCGATGGAGGGATACACACACACAGCGAGGGAGGGACACGCACACACAGCGAGGGAGGGACACGCACACGCACAGACAGCGAGGGAGGGACACACACACAGTGAGGGAGGGACACGCACACGCGCACACAGCAGGGAAGGACATGCAGACACACACACACATAGGGGCGGAGCGACACGCACACACACAGGTAGGGAGGGGCACGCACACACACAGGGTGGGAGGGACAACACACACAGCGTGGGAGGGACATACACAGCGTGGTCGGGACACACACACACAGCGTGGGAGGGACACACACATACACAGCGAGGGAGGGATACACACACACACAGCGAGGGAGGGACACGCACACGCAGCGAGTGAGTGACACGCACACACACAGGAAGGGAGGGACAAGCACACACACAGCGTGGGAGGGACAACACACACAGCGTGGGAGGGACACTCACACAGCGTGGGAGGGACAACACACACAGAGTGGGAGGGACACTCACACAGCGAGGGAGGGACACGCACACACACACACACAGTGAGGGAGGGACACGCACACACACACACACAGTGAGGGAGGGACACGCACACACACAGCGTGGGAGGGACACGCACACACACAGCGTGGGAGGGACAACACAAACAACGTGGGAGGGACACTCACACAGCGTGGGAGGGACATCACACACAGCGTGGGAGGGACATTCACACAGCGTGGGAGAGACACACATTCAACGTGGGAGGGAAACGCACACAGCGTGGGAGGGACAGACACAGACCGCGAGGGAGGGACATACCCACAGAGCGAGGGAGGGGCACACACACAGAGCGAGGGAGGGACACATACACAATGCGAGGGAGGGACACACACACACACACAGTGAGGAGGGACACACACACAGCAAGGGAGGGACACATACACTCAGCGACGGAGGGACACACACACCCACACAGCGAGGGAGGGACACGCACACAGCTTGGGAGGGACACGCATACACACAGCGTGGAAGGGACACACACAAACAGCGAGGGAGGGACACACACACACACACACACACACAGTGAGGGGGGACACGCATATACACAGCGTGGAAGGGACACACTCACACAGCGTGGGAGGAACACACACACGCAGCGAGGGATGGACACGCACACACACAGGATGGGAGGGACACGCACACACACAGGGAGGGAGGGACAACACACAGAGCGTGGGAGGGACACTCACAGCGTGGGAGGGACACACACACAGCGTGGGAGGGACACACACACACACTCAGCGAGGGAGGGACACGCACACCGCGAGGGAGGGACACACACACAGCGTGGGAGGGACACACACACACAGCGAGGGAGGGACCCACACACACAGAAAGGGAGGGACACGCACACACTCAATGTGGGAGGGACAACACACACAGCGTAGGAGGGACACACACAGCGTGGGTGGGACGCGCCCACAGCGTGGGAGGGACACACACATACAGCGAG
>NW_025177569.1:0-2107 GCF_004010195.1 Chiloscyllium plagiosum | reverse complement strand
TGGCATCACTGACACCACAGAGCTCTTCATCATGGTCAGGGAGAAATCCAGACAGAAACACATTCAATTCAACCGCAGAAGATGACATTAAGATAAAGGAGAAGATTCAGATGAATATGTTTGAGTAATGTAACAAATTGGAAACATGACACCAAGGAGAGACCCTCAGCAGAATGAGAGTCGGAAAATGGAAGTATTACCGCATCAGAAACCAGGTGATGTCACTGAGTACACGGCTGATGGGTGAATGGGTCTCGATGTGAACTGGGGGACAGTCAGTAGAATTGAATTGCAGATATTGCAGCTCAAACTGGGCTATCACGTGATGCTGTTGACAACAGCAGCAATAGAAGCAGGATTGTATTCAAACATAATCTGTATCATTTTCCCCAGGATATTTCATCAGTCTATCATTACCACCAAGCCGAGTGATGGTTCAGTGATGTGCGTGGGTGAACATGCCAAGGTCAGGACCATGTGTACCTAAAGCTGATGACAAACCATTAAAGCTACCGCACTTGAATGGTTTCATTCCAAACAGCAGAACTAACATCTGATTGAGAGGACGAAATGATCCCAAGACCAACAGATCAGATCTAAGCTCTGCAGTCCTGCCACATCCAGACATAAATGTCGGTGTACTGCTAAACAACTTACTGGAGGAAAGGACTCCAGAAATATCCACATTTTAAATAATGGAACAGCCCTGCACATTAATGAAAAAGACAAGGATAGCGTAAATGCACCATCCTCAGCCAGAGGTGTTGAATCGATGATCCACGTCACCATCGTCATGATGCCACAGAATCACAGATGCCAGTCTTCAACGAATTCGATTCGCTGCACTTGACATGAAGAAACAGTTGGACACGTAGATGCGACAAAGGCAATGGGCCCTGACACCATTCCCACAATGGTACTGAAGACTTGTGCTGCACAACAAACCATGTCCCCGGGTAAACCTTTCCATTCCAGCTCCAACTCTGACAACTCCCTAGCAATGTGGAAAATTACTCACACTATGTCCCGTCCCCTAATAGATTAATAATTACATTCTGACCATTTAACACTCCCTCAGTGACTTCGCGATAATCACATTGGTGGGAGTTCATTTTGACAGAGCTGTCAAGTAGTGCAGAAATAACCCGCTCAGTGTGGTTCCCAATAGGTTCCTATGTGGACATAGTGCTGTTGTGGAAATGTCACTGGATTACTAATCCAATACAGGATAATGCTCTGGCAGCTGGTGGAAGTTAAAACAATTCATAAAATATCATGAAATCTGGTGATGGCAAATGTGACCTTGCATCCAATGTAGATTGTAAACATCTACTCCTTCCCCAATGTACTTTCAGGAAGTGAATCTCCCGTGCTTTCCTGGTCTGGCCTAAAAATAACTCCAGACACAGCGCCATGTGATAATGTCTTCAATGGTCCCTGAAACGGCCAAACAAGACACTCAATTATATCACACTGCTCCAAGGTCTTAAAGGATAAAACCAGACAGAATACCCGGCACCAGCCTCGATATCAGAAAAGGGAACGGGAGTTACATTCCTGTTGATCCTGCAGAGTCCTCCTTCCTAACATCTGAGAGCTTATGACAACATTTACAGAGCATTCCCGCAGGCTGCACGGAAACATCGGGAAAGGAGTAGGCCATTCAACACATTGAGCCTTCCCCATTCTAGTTCATTGAGAAAATCTCCTCAATGCAGTTTTCCCGACATAGTGTTCATATCCATTAATGTGTTTAAACATTGTGAAATATAAAATAAGAATTGTTGTAGTCCCTTCAGTCCGTCAATCTTGCTCCTCGATTCAATATACAAGCAGTTCTCTGATAACGCGGGTTTATTAAACGTGATTTGACTGCAGTGCGATTCGTGAATTGCGCATCTTTTTTCTATAAAGTGAACTCCCGTTCACTGTGACGCGACTCCTCGCCAGGCACCAGCTGAACAACAAAACCCAACTTCAGGATCCTCTGTCTGCAAAATGCACCCACTGAGTGTTCAGCTAAAACAGGAATGCAATCCGCTCTGCAAAGCCTTGAACCTGAGCATGAAACAGAGAAGTGTTCTCTCCAATTAAAAGGAACTTTATT